>NC_081573.1:58565767-58670375 GCF_022355385.1 Mustela nigripes | reverse complement strand
GCCCCCCAGCCCGGGCACTCACGTCAAGCTCCCCATCGTCGAGCTCCCCGTCATCATCCTCTTTGTTCTTCTCCTTGGCGGTCTCCAGGGGCTCCTTGTCTTCCACACTGGGAACGCCTGTCGCCCCCTCGTCCCCAGGAGCTCCTTCCCCCTTGTCCTCGTCATCCTCGGCACCGGCCTTCTCGGCCTCGTCCTCCTGCCCAGCGGGGGCTGGCTCCTCGGGGACCTCCTCATCGTAGTCTAACTCATGCTCGTCCAGGTCCCTGGTGACCGACGAGGCCTCGTCCCTCAGGTCGCTTGTGCGCTCTTCCTCCCCTCCGTCCCCCTCCTCCCCAGGAGGGGGGCTCGTGGGGTCCCTGCTCAGATCCCGGGCCTCGGACTCCCGGTCCTGGTCCTCCTCTTCAGAGCGACTCTCCTCCTCCTCCTGGCTCAGTCCCGGGCCAGCGGTGTCCTCGTCCTCCAAATCAGAAGCCCTCCCCCCAGCTCCGTCCAAATCCGGGTCGGACCCGCTCTCCCTCAGAATGTCATCGTCCGAGAGCCCCTGCTGCTCCTCTTCTTCGTCCTCTGGAGAGCGAGGGTCCCGTTCAGGGCTCTCGGCCACATCCATCGGTACCCACAGTTCTGCGAAAGAAAGAGAACACAGACACACAGCAGTCAGCGACACAGAAGGTCAATCTCGGCCTGGTTTTCTCGCCCCGTGCTCATCCCCGACCTGCAGGGGGTACCAGGACCTGCACCTCTCTTGGTCCCGCACCGCCCCTCCAAAGCCCAGACTGCACTCCACAGACCGCTGCTGCCGGCGGTCCCACCAGGGAGGCCATGGGCTGGCCCTGCACACATTCATCCACAAGGCTGCACGCGGTCCCTAAGCTGTGTGTGTGTCACAGCTCGGCGATCTGGCTGGGACCTGGAGCGCTCCTCGCCACAAGCACACCGGGCAGGTGAACAGAGAGTGAGCAATGAGACAGGCAGGCATCACAAGGGAAAGCTTTTTGGATCCTTAAATTACTTTTAAAATTCAAGAAAAGATGCATTGTGGAATGAGGCAACAAAACTAAAGGCACGCTGCTATCTTTCTAGAGCCACGCTCAAGGGTCTGGAGCAGAAACCCTGGCTGGCCTTGTCCCCAGGTCACGGGCTAGCTCCTGTTCCTGAATGCACCTCTCCAAGTATGGCCCCAACTACCCCATCAGAATCTTCAAACACACAGACCTTGGGCCTTCTCACAGATCTGTATGCTGGGGCCACCAACAGATGCTCAGAAAGTAGCATCCGTTCGTGCATGCTGAGATGACCTCACGGAAAAGTGGAGAACCGTCATTCTAACAGAGCTAGGCCACGGAAAAGAACCCTGGCTGAAAATTGTATGTATCTGAGTAGTTTCATATGTTAGAAGAATGTCATTTCAAAAGACCTTTTTCTTCAATTTTTACTAACCCAGACTTCATGATAAAGCAGACACGTTCCGTTTCCCCACCTCCATGCCCAGTGACAGGACATCGTTCCGTCGTTTAAACGTAACGTGCAGAGAGTGGGACAGGAGCCTCCAGTCAGCATTTACCAGTGCGGCCTGGAGCTAGTCACTGCGGAACTAGTTGGAAATAACGGAACCAGTGAGGGGCTCAGTGTTTACTTGGTTCTTCGAAATTTTAATTTAAAATAATGCATGTTGCACATATGCAGCTTGGTACTTCAGCAAGATCTGGAAACACACCATATAATTACGTACTTTAAATATAAAGAATTATTTTGCGCATTCATGTAACTAAAAACTAAATATATATCTTTCAAGTTTATACTTTTGAAAGGAGAAACTGTGTTTAAAGATGCACATACCAAGAGATAATATCTTAACCTTCGGTTAAAAACACTTTTCTTTGCAGTTAATGGAAATTATTACAATTGAGTACACATTAAGACAGACCACTTAAAATTCACTTTATAAATCAACTAAATGTTTAATAATAAAAATTTACGAACCAATCCATTCACAGCCACAGTTTTAAGAATGACTCACTTTTCAGTCTTCCTAAGAGCACTATTCAGAGGCAGGACCACTGGGGAGGATTGTTAAAAAGTCAGGCCTCAAGGGGCACCGGAGTGGCTCAGGCAGCGAAGCTTCTGGCTCTAGGTTCCGGCTCAGGTCGTGACCTGAGAGTGGTGAGGATGAGCCTGGCTTGGGGCTCGGGCTCTGCACTCAGTGAGAATCTGCCTGAGATTCTCCCTCTCCATCTGCCCCCTCCACGCCCCTCCCCAGGGCTCACTCTCTCTCCCTCTCAAAAAAAGTCAGTCTTCCAACGATGGACTCTGTTGAAAATCAAGAAGCGCCCGACCTCCCAGGGTGCAGAGCCTGTCCCTGTGCACAGCACACCTACTGGCCACAGTAACGAGGAGCAAGGTGCCCGAAAGCTAAGGGCTTTCCGTTCTCAGCTGTCGCACAGGGCCTGGAAGGAAGGGAGTCACGGCGGCCACTCAGGGCTCCTTCCCCTTTACTAAGGAGTAAGATTTTCCTTTGTGTATGAGTCCTATGCCCGTCTTTGCATAGTCTGATCACACCATATAGAAACCTTCCTCGTGGGAGGGCAGTGACTTCCGTCTCCCCAGCTGCTGAATCTAGACATACACCCTGTGGGCAGCCAGTTGCTTGGAGCTGGTCCCTGAGCCTCAGACCTCCTACTTGAACCCCGACAAATTCTTTTTGCTTAAGCGGGGAGATGCAGAGAGAGAGGGAAAGAGAGAATCTTAACCCAATGCGGGGCTTGAACTCACGACCCTGAGATCATGACCTGAGCTGAAACCAACAGCTGCATGCTCAACGGACTGAGCCCTCCAGGCGACACCCAGCAAATTCTGATTCCCACCTTTTTGAGTCCAATGGCAACCCTGAAAACAAAATGACTTCTTACTTAAATCAATCAAATGTTATCTCAAATTACACGTCCTCTCAAACTAGTTTAAAAATCTGCAACGGACAAGTCTGCTCCTGACCTCCCGACACCCGACCCTGCTCAGGGCCACAAGCTCCTCCAGCCTGTGAACAGCCCTTTGCTGGGGCTCGGATGCAGATGGGTTTGCACTTCGGTTTCAGAGTTATGTTTAGATCCAAACTGCTTTTTATATTCTGTGAAATTGAAATCAAATCCTCGAGTAAGAAATGGAAGAAACAGAGCACCTAACTTCAAATACCTGAACCAGTGCAAAAAGTGGGCCAGGCCAGCGGGCAGTTTACCCCTTGGTGTGCTGCAGGGTGATGGGGTATGCAGACGGCGCAACAGACGGGCTCTGCGTTAGAGCTGAACCCCAGCCCCTCTGCTTCCCAGCTTCGGGATCCCGGGCCAACTATGTACACTTGCCACACCTCAGTCTGTCTCTTCCCCTGAAACACGGGTACAACAGTATCTACTTTACAAGGCTGTTGCAACAATTACACGAGATAAGCCTGATAACAAGCCTGGCAAGGGTTCCACATATCTGAATTCAAACTGAATTAGAGAGACCAGTAAAGGTAATCCTCACCTCCTAAGAACCAGACCCCTATCGCTCCTGACAGACGCATTTCCAGTCTCTGGGCAAACCTGAGTAATTCACTCGCGGTCTCACTCGACAAACAGCCCTCTACTCCACGCAAGACTCTACCATTGCAAGGATGTCTGCGGTGAAGCTGGCAGCCACCACCATCTGCTAAGAGACGACCCGTGTCAGGTACCTGAACAGTCCCTCACGCCAGCCTTCCAAATAAGCCATGTTCCCGGTCACGGGGAGAGCCCAGGCCACGCACCCACTGAGCGGGTATCCTGGGACTGCGAATCAGAGCTGCCTCTAGGGCGTGCAGTTGGGTACAGAGCCTTGCGCCGCGTGTGAAACGAGCCGGTGCTCCCCGCTGAGGACCAGCCCCGCTGTCTGCTGTTGTTTCTACAGGAACATGGAACCCAAGTTCAAACTGATCTTACAAACTCTTTTTGGGAACAGAACCCATTACTGGGGACTTCCACTGAACCAGCAGATTCCACCCGTTTTTCTTTTCTCCCTTTTAACATCTCACGTTGATCCGTCTACAGTTCTCTCAGGCCCTCCGGAAACAAGAACGTTCTCATCCACGTGGAACAGGGAGCACATCATTTACACAGTTTATTAGTTAAGATAGCTACGAACACATGGAGGGCCGACTTGTGACACCAGCCATTTATTTTCACCTTGTCTGAAGTTTGGCTCTTGGGCATGTAAACTAAACACGAATCCAAGAAAAGAAACCACAGAGGGGCACACTTTACACGGGCGCCCCGGGAAATGCCGACTGGAATCACAATCCTGAGAGGCCGGTGTGCCGTGGCAGGGCAAGTAACTTCAAGAAGTACTGAGTGCACGCCCCCACAGTTTAAATCTTGGGTATCACTTCAACTGCCAAGCACACAAAGGCCCTGAACTTCCTGACTCTCAAAGGCAGTTTCCAGTGCTGACCAGAAGGGGGCAGGGCAAAGGGTCCCGGGCGCACCTGCTACTCCGAGGGCGGCCGGCCGAGGGTGGCGGTGCTTAGCCTTAGCGGGGCAGAGGCTGTTCTGAGAATCTGATGAAGGGGACGGGAAGGCTTCTCTCCCTAGAAAAAACGGAATGTATGCAACTTATCTCCCACTTTCAGGAGAAAATCCCCTGAGGTTTATTCACTCCTCCCAAATTGAGAATCTTGCCCTAAGTATACTATACGTTGCTCTAGGGCATATCCAGACTGACCAGGCCATGCACAACTGTCTGTCTGCAAAGTCTGCTGGCAGATCCCTCCCCTCCATAAAGTACCTGAGTAGAAGGCTTCAGACTCACCTCTGCGTTTCCCAAGCTCAGCGAACAGCTAGCCCTTAGGGGCAGTGCTCCATGTAAACTATTGTGTAAATTGGGTCACACCTGAGACTGTAAAGGGGTCACTATTAACAATTACAACAGGTGGCTCAGTGGGTTAAGCCTCTGCCTTCAGCTCAGGTCATGATCCCAGGGTCCTGGCATCGAGCCCCGCATCGGGCTCCCTGCTCAGAGTGGCGATGGCTTCTCCCTCCGCCTGCCACTCCCCCTGCTTGTACTCCCTCCCTCTCCCTGACGAATAAGAAAAATCTTAAAAAAACAAAAAACAATTACAACAGGCATGAAGAGGGGCTTCCCTAGGCACAATGGGAAACACAGTCACCCTTCGGAGCTCTGACAACTTCCTGAAGAGCCTCGTCTCTCCTCTACCGATGGAACCCCTGCGATTTGACAGTACGAGGCCACACGCAGGCGAGCACCCTGGAGAGAAAAATGTGCCCGAGAATCTACCTATTAGAAACAACCTGAGTCACAGCTCGCAGCACAAAAGAGAAGTGTCACTGGGGGTCAGAAGATGGTTTGTGTTTCAGGCCCGGGGCTGGACTGGTTCGCGGTTTCTCTGGACATCTACATCCTGTTCTGAGATGAATCCAGCCTGGCAGCCACCTGAGCGCACACGTGAGGTCCGGTGCCGGGAGAGCGCGCAGCCCATTGCGTGCGGACGAGGACACGGAGGGTCCTCTCGTCCCGTCTGCACCAACTCCCAGTTCATGGTTTTCACTCAGTTGTTCTTCTCACGTGATCACCTCGTAACTGAAGGTTCTCGGCAAACTTTAGAACTACCTCTTCGGTTCTCTGACCCACAAGATGGAGAACTTGCCCAGAGAATTGAACGACAAGTGTCCATCCCTGTGTTCCCACTGCTGCATTCAGCAGACGACGTTGGACAAATGCTTGTTGAGTAGCAAAATCTTGTTACTTGATAAACTACCTGTTGCATCCCCGGAAGAAACTGGAAGTGAGTGCCCCGTTTTTAGAAGACCACCCCAGAACTCGACACGCAGTGGGCACTGCCTCATGTCCCAGCAGCCGCTCTGCAAGGCTGCACACTGACTCCACTGACAATACTGAAGTGCAGACCATTTGGGGAACTTCTCTGCTTGACTGACCTTTCGAATCTGCAATGTTCTTTCCTGGTGCTCTGGGAGAAGCAGGTATCCCTCCTGTCAAGGCAGGTCACTTTGAGAAATCACAGGAAACCATACCTGGTGTGGTAGTACATGAGGTAAGCTACCGAGCCAGGTAAGATGATCGCTGCTTAAACATGGGGTACGGCTATTAACGAGACCAATTTTATTACACGGCTTTTGTATTTATTGCCAATACCCAAGTTAGAAGGTAGTTTAGGCAAAGGAGCACCCATGAAATATAAGCATAACCTTTTAGGACAACAACTTTTAACAGAGCAATCCCCATTTGAATGTTTAAGTTCTGGTACCTCTGGTTAAAAATTCTGATTCATGGCGTGCCTGGGTGGCTCAGTGGGCTAAAGTCTCTGCCTTCGGCTCAGGCCATGATCTCAGGGTCCTGGGATCGAGCCCCGCATCGGGCTCTCTGCTCGGCAGGAAGCCTGCTTCCTCCTCTCTCTCTGCCTGCCTCTCTGCCTACTTGTGATCTTTGTCAAATAAATAGATTTTTTAAAAATTCCGATTCATGACCACGGATTACAGCATCTAAAGGACGTCAAAGAAGATGACAGACTCCACCCCAAACTGACTAAACTTGACTCCAAACTCCCCAGGAAAGCAGCACTCACCTTGAGACGACAGGTAGCTGTGAAAAAGTGAAAACCCTTCTTCCACACGAGCAAGCTCACGGCTTACCTGCTGGCTCGCTGGAATGATCCCACAAAGCTTTCCTACAACATCCGGGCGTTCCCCACCCTAAACCAGAGAGGAGCTCCAGCCTTTGGCACACTCGCGTGCTCGGACTGTGAAAGCCTCCGCTCCACGAGCACAGGAGGGAGGCGCGTCTCCACGAAGAGATGGTGAGACTCTGCTGGCCCCCAGGCAGCACGGCAGGTACCAGGCACCCTCTTCTTCCAGATCCCCCCGGCCGATGGAGCACCGACCTACTCCGGCCGAAGAGCCTGCGGGCCGGAGCTCTCCGAGGACGCCCGACCACTCTACGCGGCAAACGCGCTGTCCTAAAGTGCTCGAGGAAGCTCAGGCGGAGTCCTGGGCTCGCCCGGCACGACGGCTACAGTTTGTCCAAAGGACGCGCACCCTTCGCGCTCCTCGCTGAAGGAGCAAGAAGTTCGTGCCGAGCGCGGCGCGCGCTGGGGCCCGGCCAGCACCCCAACCTGTGCGCGCCGAAGCCGAGGGAGCAAGTTCCGGGAGGCTCCCGAGAGCTCAAAGTTCCCGGGGAGCCCATCCCCAGGCCGGGCCGGTCTCCTCGCGAGGGCGCCCCTGCGGGCCTCGCCCCCGGCCCCCGCCGCGGGCGGCAAACATGTGCCACGCGAGTGTCCCGGAAGAGAGATGACAGCTTCGGGAGAACGGAGTCCGCCGCGGGCGCGGGGCGCCGGGCTCCAGGCGGGCTCCAGGGCCGCCCGGGCCGGCCAGCCGCGGACCGGACGCGGGATCGTGCCTGTTTCCGCGGTCCCTGCCCACGACCCGAGAGCCACGCTCGGCCGGGGACACGGCCCGGAGCGCTCCCCGGAGGCGGCGGCGCCGGGGCTCCCGGGCCTCGGCTCCGCGCCGCCGCCACGCTCCCCGCCCGGCCGCCTCGGCCTCCTCCTCGCCGGCCCGGCCTCCCCGCCGCCGCCGCCGCCACTTACTTCAGCGCGAGGGCGGGGAGGGGGCCACGGCTCCGCTGGCGTCGGGGCGGCGCGGGGAAGGCGTCCCTCGGCCCTTCCGCTCCTCACAGGCTCCGGCTTGAGGCGCGACGCGGGCGGAACAAACGGGCTCCACTACCCGCGGGGGCCGGCCATTGTGCGACGTCATCAGGCCGCGACAGTCGTCCTGCGGGCCGGCGGGCTTCCCTCGCTCGCCCCGCCCTCCGCCCGCTTCCTTCCGGCCTCCGCGCGGCCGCCTCCGCGCGGCCCCGCCCCCGCGGCGCGCGCCCGCCCGAGCCCGCCACGGCGCAGGCGCCGCCGAAGGCCCCGCCCCAGGGTGTGTCTTCGAGCCCGCGCGCCGCCGGCCGCCTGACCACGCCCGCGGAGGGGGGCGGGGGAAGGGGGGGAGGGGGAAGGCGGGCCGCGCCGCGCGCTCACGTGACGCCGCGCGCCGCCGGCTCCCGCGTGGGGCCCCGTGCAGCGGGCGGGAGCGGCCCCGGGGCCGGAAATCCCGCGCCGCCCGCCGCGTGGAGCGCGCGCACCCCGCACGCAGTCTGGGCAGCCCGGGCGCGGCCCCCTGCGCTCCGCGGGCTCCGGTCGGTGCCGCCCAGACCCGGTCCCCGTGGAGCGTCGGGGGTCGACGCCGGAGCGAGGCTGGGACCGTCCCGGCTCTCGTGCGGGTCGTCGGCTCCACGCGCTGCCCCTTCGGTCGTGGGTGCGAGGTTCACGGAGCGGCTCCGGCCGGCCGCGACCCGCTCTCCGGGGCCGGGGTCCCGCGGGGGGCCGCCCGCGGGGGTCAGACGGCGCTTTCTGAGAAGATGCTGGATGTGTAAGTGACGTGTGCCCCGGCCTGGGGCTCGAGCTCGCCGCCCGGAGAGCAGGCGGGGGACGCGCCACGCACCGAGTGAGCCTCGGGTTCTGCAGGGGAAGGTCCCGGGCTGAGCCGAGAGCGCCACGCGGGGCTCGATCCCAGGACCCTGAGCCCCCACTGAGCCCCCCAGACGCCCCACGGGCCGGGCCGGGTTCTTCATCATTCCCGTGTTTCCAGTTTTCACTGGACGCTGCGAATTATGTACCTGGTCCTGGGTGCGGTGAAGGGTGTTGGGAGGCGCGGGGCAGAGCAGGCCTGCCCGCAGCCCATCCTCCTCCGGAGGGCCCGCAGGAAACCGCAGAAAGAGCTCCTCCCTGGTCCGCCTGCCCCCGTTGAGCCCGAGTTTAAGCGTCTGGCCGACAGTGAAGTTGCATGAACTTGTAGAGGTTCGCCCCGTGTTACCGGAACGAACGAGCAGGGGAAGAAGTGGGGCACGCGCAGAGCTACCACATGGCCCAGCAATGACCCTCTTAGCTGACACAAGAAACGGAGTAGGCACAGACACCTGCACACTCACGGGAGTTGGTAGCAGCTTTACTCATAAGAGCCACGAAAGGAAACGACCCAGACCCACATGTTCATCAGCTGATGATAGATAAATACGGTGTATTTGTTCAGTAGGATATGTTCTGTCATATAAAGCAATGAAGTCTTTATAAGAAGAGATAGCACCGAGTTCCCTCTCTCCTCCTCCTCCTCTTCCTCCACATACTAGGTGGGGGCACAAGAAGGGGACACCTGCTTCCCTAGAGGAGGGCTTCCGCCAGAACCTGACCATACCAGGACCCTGTTCCTGGACTTCCGGCTTCCGGAACGGTGACTGTTCTGAAGGTGAAACACAAATCTCTTATTTGGGGAAAACGGGTCATTTGGAGTCAGCCGTCACTAGTGGTCGTTCTGACGCTAACTGGCAAGCATGCACACCTCCCTGGTCAGTGTGCTGGCGGGCGTGGTCCCATCTGGCTGGGGTCATGGGGCTGGTCAAAGCCAACAGGCCCGCCTGAACATCACTTACGGGCCAGGACAGCTCGTACGACTCTCCCAAACGGTGACAGGTGTTTGCACAGTGATCATGGGGGTCACCGAGTCTGAGTTGAGCAAGAGTGACAGTCTACCCCAGGTGACAACCACTTTGGAAAACCACAGGCACGTTGAGAGCAGTGCTCTGTGACCAAACAAGGCAATCCTAGACAGGCATGCTCAGAGTGGAGCCCTTGGACAGCAGCAGAACCCCTGGACCAGCTAGGAATGCACATTCTCAGGCCCTGCCCTGCGCTGCTGTGCCAGAAACTCTGGCTGTGGGGCTGGCAGGCTGCCTTTTCACAGACCTGGGGATCTGGTGCCCCACAGAGGGCGAGACTACAGGACTGGACTCTCTTGCCCTGGCCAAAAGGAGACATGAGCAAGGATACTTACAGGAGATTTCTTGATAATAATGGAAAGAACAAAGGGGAGAGAACAGAAGTGGCCCAGATGTTTATAGCTGAGTGCAACGTTGTATCATGTGTTACACACTGCAACAGATGAGTCTCGCCTGCATGTACAGGATGTCTATAAGGATGGTGCTGCTTTCTTTCCACTCTGGGAAGCTGTTTCAAGCATGGCATTGACTGCCCCATTGAGGAGTGATGGAGCCACAGTAGATCTTGAGCAGGGGAGTGACGTGAAGAAAGGTGGCATGCTGGACATCTTAACGCTTCATCCGAAGCTCCTACATCTGAGTCACCTGCAGGGTCTGTGGCTTTTCCTCTTGGTTTTCAGTGATCTGGTCATGCTTTGCAGCACACCTTGTACTTCTTATTGATGTTAGACACAGTGGATACATTTTTACGGGGTGCTGGGATGGCCTTATCAGCTCCCAAAGAGGGTGAGGCTGGTTTCAGCAGATCACTGGGCTCTGTTAAGCTTTGCTTCTAGGATTCGCAAGGGCTGGTTGTTTCTGAGAGTGTGGGCCGCCCGTACTCCTGGGAGTGGAGCGTCTGCACTCTCAGAGGACGGTCTGCACTGTCCGCACCAACTCCGTGTCCGCAGGCTTGATCTGCAACCTGCTGCTCCTGCTTTCATGCTGCTGCCGCCCCTCCTTCCAGCTCCCGGTCTCCCCAGCTGCGCGTCTCTGCCTGTTCTCACGGTTTCCCAAGCACGGGCACCACCACACCGCGGGCTTGCACTCGGGATGCTGGGCTCCTCTGCTCCAGGCTTTTGCCTCACGTTCCAGATGGCTTAGACTGTCCACTCAGCTCAGCAGAGCCGTGCGTGCAGCTGTCTCCCTCCCAGTCTCCCACAGGGCAGATGCCGGCTTCACCTTGCTTCTCTTTGCTCAGGGGTGGTAGCCGCACAGCTGCGCATGTTGGCGGCCCTCCAAATGCGCACATGCACGTATTTCAGCACGTCGGGGTTTTATAGCTGTCTTTAGAGGAGGGCGTGGGGTGGGGCTCCTGGGGGGGGGGGTGGGACCTACATTCTCACTTCTTCAAGGTAGCAGTGCCTGTGTGAGCCGCTGCTGTTTTCCCAAGATGCCACCAGAGGGCGCGCCAACCCCGGTGTTCTCCCCTCCCAGGCCTGGGGTAGGGGCGGATGGGTGCTGCTCTGGCTGCCAGTGGCCCTCAGCCCTTCTCATTCTCCGGGTGGCCCCTTGGATGACCTCAGGCTCCTGGACATTCCAGTGCTATCCATTCCCACCTGGCGAGGGGCACATGCATGTGCGCGTGCACACACACACACACAAACACACACACATTCCCTTTCGTCTTCATCCAGGAGCTCTTTCTTCAGCGAGAAAACCGATGGAGCACACATTTCTTTTCAGCTCTTTTATATGTTTGGAATTCACGTCTGGGAGACAGCTATGGACGCGGCTTGCAGGAAGGGCCCCTGGTTCTATGTCAGACCCTGACTCCTGAGGGACCCCTGTCTTCTCCAGGCTTTGTCCCTGATTCCCGAGGGCTGCCCAGCACTGACTCCACCAGCCTCTTCCAGGCATGACCCTTGGTCCCAGCCGAGCAGTGGCTGCCAGCCCCCTCCTCTCTGGTGTGGCCGAGTGAGTCAATGAATGAATGATTGCATGAAAGAATGTTAGTTTAGCTCACAAGTCACAGCCTTTACCAGTAACAGCATGGGCACAGCACCCTCGTTCTGTGCTACTGCACCGCCCGTGGTTTCCCCATCCCAGCTGTCAGGGACGCCCTTTCTAGAAGACAAGGGGGCTGTGGTGGCCAGTCTCCAAGATGGTCCTGAGGAACCCTGTCTGCTGGGACTCGTGCTCTGGAACAGTCCCTTGATCTGGGCTGGGTCATGATGGCCCAAGCTGGCAGGGGCGGGGGAAGGCACTGTGTGCTCTTGGGGCCCTGAGGTGCTGTAGGAACTCCGGCTTCTTCACAGGCTCAGCTGCATGGAGAGGGCCAGGCTTTGCCCTCCCAGCTAGCCCAGCCTGCTGGTCTTCTTTGTGAGACAGCAGGTGCACAAGCACTGGCCAGGTTGCTGACCCAAGACACCTGAGGCCCCACCATCACCACACACAGAAGACCACCCAGGGGAGCCTGCTGCAGCAGTGTGGACAATAAGGAAGTTCCTGTCCCTGGCCCGGCCCCAGAGAACCAAGGCCATGGGGACTCTGCGGCAACTGGGACCTGGGCTCTGCACCCACGCGGCCCCCCAGCCCTGTGATGACTTTACCACTGGAATATGACTTGCTTTCTATTAGTGCCAGCCTGCCTACATCTCTGTGCCAACAGCTTCATACCTCCGCCCTCAAGCCTCTTTTATACAAAAGCCCCCTGAGCTTCCAGGAGCACCTCCCACCTTCAGCAGAACGCACGGCCGAGTACCCGAGACCGCTGCTGAAGTACTGGTCAACAGCCGGACGGCATGACTTTCCACCAGCCAGAGGGGTCACAGCTGTGGGACCAGACATGAACCCTTCAGTTTCCAGGCCATGGAAGAGGTCCAGAAGTCCCCAAGAAGAGTCCAGCTGGCTGAGGTAGAGGGTCCTTGGTTATGGACAGATGGTATGGGAGTCGTGTGGTCGTTTAGCACTGAGACAGCAGAATACCTGCATGCTTCTTTGGAGGCCCACTCCGACACACACGCTCCCTCACCAGGTCCGCTGGGGCATGCCCCAGGAGTGCCGTCTGCAGCACACGTTTGGAACACCTCCTTCCCTGAGCCTCCACCTCCCGGGTTCTGACCGACTGCCAAGCTCCTAAGTCTAAGGACTGAGAGACGACATTCTAGGAAATCTCACTGTGGCTCATCCCCAAATCCTCACTCCCAAGAGCATGGCAAAGTGGTCTTTCCTGCCCACGCCTGCTCTGGTCCTTGGGACCGAATGTAGGAACACTGCCATGAAGATGGCAAACGTCTTTTGTCATTTTTCCTAATTACGGAATCAACCCACCCTTCCAGAGGCAGACAGTTAAAGAAAGTAAGGGGATCTGGACTCTGAGCGTGTACCAGGATCCAGGCGTTTCCAGAGTCTCAGGGGAGGAGTGGCTGCCCAGCCCTGTGGCTAAAGACACAATTTTGTAGAAGGGGAGGTTTGGGTTCAAATCCCCACTCTGCCTGCTACAGCCTCGCCTTCCTGAGACTCTGCTTTGCCTTCTGGGAAACAGTGGTACTAACAGTTGCCAGCATGTGGGGATGGTTGCAACAGCCACACAAGACGTCAGAGGCCATGCCCAGGCCTGGCACATGGCACGCTCCTGGAGGATGGTTGCTGGTAGATATGAACCCATTCGCAAGCAGGAGACAACACGCACCAGCTCTTTACAGACGTCTTTGGCTTACTCTGTTACACACGTCCTGCCATGCCAATCGGTACTTCTTACGACATCGGGTGTTTTTTTTTTCCTTTTTAAAAATTTATGTATTTGAGAGAGCGAGCGAGCGAGCGAGAGAGCACACACAGAGGGAGAGGGAGATGCAGGCTCCCTACTGAGCAAGAGCCTGAAGTGGGGCTCGATCCCAGGACCCTGAGATCATGACCTGAGCTGAGGGCAGATGCTTCCCCACTCAGGTGCCCCATGACATCGGTTTTAACTGATATTCTGCTGTGGGGACACAGCATTGAGTTCTTTCCACTCTGAATGGACATTTAAGCTATCTTACAAACAAAGGATATGTAACTGCTCCGTAACACCAGGAGATGCCACTGGGGGTTTCTTGGGAGGTTGCTGGCTGCAGGGCTCCTGGGGCACACAGTTGGGGGGGGGTGCACAGCATCTGTGAGATGTGATCTGTCTACAATGCAGGCGGGATAGTGGCTGGGAGAACTCAGGGCAGGGTGAAAGCACTCTCTACACAGGTTCTGGGAGGTTCCTGGAGAGGAGGAGGACTCCCCAAGATCAGGGGCAAGAGGGGTGGGGTAGAAGAAAGGCGCAGCATGAGGCTGATGTAGCTTCTCCTCTGTCAATGGCGTCCTGCTCTTCAGGATCGATGGAGACACCGTGCACATAACGTGGCGTGCGGGGTGTAGCAAGGGGTCCTCTAACCGTAGCTGCCCCCGCCGATCTCCTCTGCTACTGTTAACTGCATAGCTGGGCGAGCCACCTTCCCTCTCTGCACCTCTGTTGTCATGTCCCGGGGCCTTGGAGGAGATGGGGGCTCGTAGGCACTTGATAGCTTTCTCTCCCGAGGTCACCGTGCCTGTGGCTCCTTCTGGAAGGCTGCGTAATAAGGCAGCGGGTGGCTTCAGCACCAGCAAGGGCGGACAGCGCCAGGAGCTGTCCATGGGCTGAATTCACGGGGCGGGGCGTGGGGGACCCCCACTGGAAGAGGGCCGCAGAGGTGCGGGCCGCGGGGCGGAAGCAGCAGGGATGGGAGACGGACACCTGTTCTGTGCCTGGGAACGATGACCCTGCCATGCGATGCGGGATCACAGCCTTCCCAGAGGTTCCGGCAGCCATGCTTCGGGGCATGAGGGATTGGGGCCAGCCCGATACAAGGGCCTCAGCCACCCTTTGTCTACCCCCTCACATCAGCCTCTCCCCTGCTCTCTGTGTCCTGAATTCAGTCAGACCCTGGAAATCACAGTTTGGGGAACAAGCAGATGAAAATGCCACTCAGGCTGAGTTTGTGTGCAGGAGCGCGCTAGCTGTGTCGTCTGAGAGTCCCCCAAACTGGAGACCACCCAGAAGCGCCCTGACAGCCCATCGTGTGTGGACACACTGCAGGGAGCCCCGCAGCACAGTCTCATGCAGCCGTGGAGATGGGTAGGGGACAGTCACATTTGGCAGGGACGCATCTCTCACCATGATGCTGGGATAAGCAGGACGTCAACCCTTACGTGCGGTTCTGGCTACAGAGAGCTCCCAGGCAGGCGACAGGAAGAATGGCATTTGAGGCTGCAGAGGGAGGGCAGGGGCGGGGAGATCGGGGCTCTTTTTTGTTCATTCAACCATCAGTTTATGTGTGGCATACTTGCTTCTGTGCTGATTCCATTTCAAGATGAAAAAGTAAAAAAGAGAGAAAGTCCCTGGGGCGGGGCCATTGGGCTTTCTTGGGGAGAGGGCTATTAAAACCCGTATTCAAGGGCAGTGTCACTGGTCACTCAATTCCTGGCCAGTAACTCGCATACTAACTGTCCCTCCCTGGTTCTGAGGCCTGTGCCCGTGGCTCCTCGAACTCATGACCCCAGGCTCCCGAGACGAAGAGTTGCGGCTCTACAGGACTGAGCCAGCCACGCGCCCCTGAGATCTGCCTCTTAAATGCCGTGGAAGAGCCAGGCCCCTGACCACATGGGGAAAACAGTCTGGGACTTGTGCTTCCTGGGCCAGCGGACGGGCTCCTTTGTGGTATCCTCCCAAGGGCTAGGCAAGAGAAGATGTGCCAAACATGCCCCCTTGTGGGGCACCCCTGCTTCCCATAGCCCCTGGACTCGGGCTCTAAACCTGCCTCTCAGCCCAAGACAGCCGTTCCCCCTCCCACACCCCAGTCTCCCCCTGACACACGCTGCAGTCATGCCGTCCTCTCCACGGCACAGCACTAGACCCCTCACCAGAGCTGCCTGCAGACTGTAGACACCGGAGCGCTTCCCAGTTAATCCCAGCCTGGCCTCTCAGGGTAAGGGGGCCTGTTCGTGCCCTTCCCACCTCCTCCCTGGATTTCTGCCTCCTCCTGTTAGCCCGCCAATGGCTCAGCTGGCTGGCAGGGTCCTTCTCGGCCTAATAAACTCCTAGGGAGCCCCTTCCCCTGGCCTGGGAGGGGAGGCAGGGATGGCAGAGCGGGTCTCCTGCTGGGGAAGCTGCACTAGCGGCGGGCGGGTTGGCTGGGTTGGCCGGGTTGGCCGTCACTCCCGCAGGGGAGGGCGAGGGGCTTGCAGGAGCAGGGAGACGTCGGCAGGGCCCCATGCGTCTGCGTGCGAGCACACGGTGCGTGTCTGCCTGGCACTGCAGCCTGCGGGACGAGAAGCCTCCGTCCGTGGAGTGCCCGAGGTGTTGGGGCTGTCGTCCCCTCTCTCCGTCTCTGGAAGGAAGAAGAAGGCGGTAAGGCTCCATCACGGGGCAAGTTCTCCAAGTTTCTCCTGGGGGGCCTGGGTGGGGAGCCAGCGGTGGCAGTCTCCCACCTGGTGGGATGCTTCCTGCAGAAAGGCTAGCGTGCAGGCGGGGGACGTGGAGAGGCCGTCCTGGGCCTGACCAAGGACAAGATCGTCTCGGTCTTCCTGGTGCTCCTGGTGGGTGTGGCAGGTGTCGAGGGCATTGCCATGGCAGTCCTAATGGTGCTGACGACATGTGACATGCACAGCACCACTTACTGCTCCCTGGTCAGCCTGGCCTGGCCGGCCTTGTGCTGCTGGCCGCGGGGCTGCCCAACATCTCTGACAGCCTGGCTGGGCAGTGTGTCTACGGGTGCGCTGGCTGCCTGGCCATCATCTACTTGTGGTGCCTGGGCCTCAGCGTGTCCTCCTGCCCTATCCTGGCGTTCATGGTGGAGAGCTGGGGGCTCCCCGGCCTGGCCCTGCAGGCAGCTCCCTCACCACAAAGTGATGCACCCCTGGCCGGGGGGCTCGGAAGCTGAGCCTCCGCTGGGCAGGAGGGCCGGGGCCCCTTTCCAGACAGGGGAGTGGAGTAGGTCCCTAGAAGCCCCGGCCCGGGAAGCAGGGGTCAGAAGGGCTCTTCTCTCATCTCTGCAGCTGTCTTGCCTTGAGATGCCAAGGCGATCCTCTATCTCTGGACCTTGGTTTTCCTACCTGGGAAGTGGGCATCTGGACTGGACATTCCCTTGGGTTTCTCCCCACTCTGATTTTAGTCCCAAGAGGCAGTGTAGCCCCGAGTTAGGCGTGTGGTCCCCAGGGCTCGCAGATTGGGTTCACACCCAGCCCTGCCCCTTCCTGCCAGCATGGTCTTGGGCAGGTGAACCCAGAGGTTGGGGGGGCGTGTCCAGGGCCACACAGAATTGGGACATAATTGAGGCTTTCTGATATCCAAACGTCGGCCCGGTCCTGGTTCTCCTGGGCTTTGGCTGTCTGGGCTCCCGTGGCCCCTATCTCCTGCCCATAATGGTTGACCCCATGGCCTGGACATGGCAGGGTGGGGACCGGGGTCCAGGCTGTGAACCTGGCCACGAGGGGCGTGTGATGTCATTGGCTGCCACGGTCGGTGAGCTTTGGAGGTGCACAACTAAAAACCTACCAGGGCTCTCGCCTCTAGAGGTCAAAGGTCTCGGAAAGGGCCCTGGGGTCCTTGGACCAGCAACAGACACGGCTGAGCCTGGGGGCCTCTGCGGTGGCGCTTCCCATGCGCCCTCCACACGGCCGCTAGCTCCTGGATCCTCTCGGCCCTCCAGTCCTCCCGTGACAGGAGCAGGCTGGGTCATGAGCACGTGCCCCCACCCACGCACGCTCAAGCACACACGCCCACGCCTACACCCACACAGGGCCCCCAACACGGCCACCCGTGGCCGCAGGTACATTGCCCTCTGCCACCCGATGTGGGCGCAGACCCTGTGCACCATGGCCCAGGCCGAGCGGATCACGGCAGCTGCCTGGGCGTCATGTACGTCTACTGCCTGCTCTGGTTCTCCCTGGTGGACCTGCCTGGCAGCGAGAGCCACGGCCCACAGTGTGGCTACAGAGTGGCCCGCAGCCTCCACCTGCCCTCTACCTGCTGACTTCACCTTTTTCCTCGTCACACCCCTGCTGGAGGCCGCCATCCTCTACGGGCTCATCGGGGAGTCCTGCTCCGGAGCACACAGCCCCAAGCCGGGGGCCGGGGGCCGGGGGCCGGGGGCCGGGGGCTGGGGGCCGTGAGGCCTGGCGGAAGCGGGGAATCTGGGAGAAGCAGCCCCGGCGGCCAGGTGGGGGCCCCAGGTCTTCCAGGAGGCAAGCGGGTGAGGTCTCCAGGCAGGTTGGATGGGGGTGGCCGGAGGGGCGCTGGAGGGCAGGAGAGGAGGGCTGGCGGGCAGAGGGCAGGGAGAGGCGCAAGGCAGAGCCCAGCAGAGGGGATGCGGGCGGGACGCAGAGTTGTTCACCCGCCAGTGTCTGCGGGCCCCCGCCTGGACGCTGGGACTCGGGACCACACGGAAGACCCACGTGTAGTCTGTGGTGGCTGGGGGACACGGGACACAGGATGGGGTCAGGGACAGGCAGGGAGGCCTCACGGAGCTGACAGCGGAGCAAGGGGACAAGCCAAGCACATGCCAGGAAGCACAGGGGCGGCAGAGAGACGCCTGGAGGTGGAGGCAGGCCCGGCGCCCTGGGCTGGGAGGGGCCTGTGCGAATGGCCGGGGGCGCATGGCTTTGACTGCAGGGAGACGGGGCAGCCACGGGGCTCAGAGACAGTGGAAGTCCCCCACGTGGGAAGCCTGAGACAGGCGCACACTCCGAGACACGGAGGGAGAGAGAGCCCTGAGCAGAGGTGACAGCTGTGACCGAGCCACAGTCTTGCGAGGGGAGAGACAGAGTCACAGAGAGGGACAGGATCAGAGTCAGAGGGAGAGAGACAGAGCCAGGCACATACAATGGCCAAGGCCTGTGTCCACTCTCAGGGACAAAGCTCCGGACACACAGATGATCGCACCTCCTGGGGCAAAAGCCAGCGATGACCGCACGGTCCCATTCCTCGGCACAATTCAAGGAGGCAATCGCTGACATCCTGAAGCTGGAAGCGGGAAAGGGAGGCTCAGAGCGGGTCGTGGGCTGCCCGGGGTCACACCAGGAGCTGGGGTCTCACTCGACCTGGCCAACAGCAGCATCACACCCTCCCCCTGGACATGGTGGCAGGCAGGAGCCCCCTGGAGACCTCCCCTCAGCTCCGGGGCCCCCAGGAGGCTCCCAGCATGGGTCAGTCTGATAGCAGTCCCCCAGAGGTCTGGACAGGTGCCCCTTCCCCTTCCTGATGAACCCAACTCCCGCAGACTGTCCTCGGCTGCATGGGGGTGGGATTTGAATCCCCCACAGGCCTTTCTGGGTCTGTGACACACCCCTTAACTGAAGGATGGGGTGGGGTGCAGGAGGGGGTCCGGCCCCGAGGGGCAGGGCTGCAGCTGGAGGGAGCATTCAGACAGCCATGACCATGGATGGGTTCTGGGGAGGAGACCTGGTCTCTCGCTCTCCGAGCTCTGCTTCCCCACCCTTGAACAGACCACCGTGATGGTGCCACCTCGAAGGGAGCCGTCCCGGGCTCGCAGCCGCTGGGGCTCCCAGCATCAGGGTTTGGCAGCGGGGAGTCTAAGTGGAGTGAGGGCAGGGTGCCCCTGGGGATGCAGGCGGTGACCAGGAAGCCCCCCAGGCAGCCTGTCCCGTGACCTCGAGCACCCGGCAGCGCACAGGGAGGACCCGGCATGCCGCCCGCTGGTGTGCTGGCAACAGTCTCCTCAGTGCTGCGACTGCGGGAGCGGCCCGGGCCCCTTCCTGGCAGCCAGCCTGTCCCCCTGTCCCGTGGGCCACCAGGATGCTGGTGGTGGTCGTGCACTGTTCCTGGCGCTCTGCACATGGGGTCTGCACAACTCCCTGGTGGCCCAGCCCTTCCTGGACCCCTGGTGCTCCTCTCCTGCCACAGTTGTGTCTCCGCTGACAATGCCTCAACCCCGGCATCTACAGCCTTGTGTCCCGGGAGTTCTGCAAGGCCTCCTGGCGCCTGTGCCGAGGTCCATCGGGGGAGCCCCCAGCCCCGGTGCAGTCCAAGAGCCCCCCAGAAGCCGCAGACCACCGGGAGTGAGGGCTGGGGTCATCAGGCCACAGGGTCACTGCCATCTCCCGCAGGAGCCCTGGGTCAGCGCGGTCTGAGGGCAGCGCTCCTCCTGCCCGGCGCCTGCCCCTCCCTGCCTCTCCCTGCCTCTGCTCCGTCTGTCTGCTCCTGTGTGGGCTCTGCCGCGCCCTGGACCAGGACAGGCACGGACGCCCCTTTAGCCCCCGGGTCCCCTGCGGCTTCCCTCCCCGAGGGGAAAGGACAGCAGGACGGCCTGGGTCCGGGTGCTTCAAGTTCAAGTCTGGACTCCATGTGGGAGTCTCTCCCTCCTCGGGAAGCAGGGGAGGGGAGAGACAGGAAGGAGAGTCTGGAGGACCACCGGCCTTCACCAGGGAGACGGTGTGACCTTCTGCGCACCAGCACTGTGTTAACCATCCTTCCCGGGGAACGCCCTGGGGGTGTTAAAGGCCGAGTGTCCAGTGTTCGTCAACACTGTCCTCCGCTGTGTGGGGCCTGCCCAGGACCTGCAGAGAGCAGCTGCCCGGGGCCACATCCAAAGACCCCCAGCTTCCTCCGCCGACACCTAGAGATACTCTATGGGGCAGGGGAGACAGGCCGCCCCCATGCCCTGGTGCCCCAGCCTGGAAAGCGTCTCCCTGTGGAAGGGTGTGCAGGGCTGGCCCCTCGCTAGCCCATGGCCATGTCCCCGCCCCTCCCAGTGAGCTGGGCAGGAGCTTAGGGTGCTGGGGTGAGCAGGGAGCCCCTGAGGAGGCAGGACCGTCCCCGTGCGGTGCTCCTCAGTGAAGGGAGTCTCTAGGCACTGGGCCGAGCCCACCACCCTCGCCCCGGCAACAGCCTGCGGAGTGGGACTCCCACTGTCCCGATGATGTGCGTGAGCCTCCGACACCTTAAGGCAGGAAGCCGCTGTGTCCCCACCTCCGAGATGGGCACGTGTCCCCGACCCTGTCCCTATTCCTTTGGAGAGCACTTTCCTCCTGGCCTCTCTGGGGTGGGTTAAAAGCAGAATTTCTGTGGAGCTGTTGGGAGGAGCTGTGCACTCCCCTCTTCCCTGCCAACAAAAAGTGACTTCCAGTCGTCTGGGAGCTCAGCAGGATGCCGGCCAGGAGTGTCCTGCTCCCGCTCCTGCCTCTGTCTCGCACGCAGCCGTCCAGAGCTGGCACGCGCCAGCCCCTCCCCATTTGCGAGCGGAGGCCCTCGTGCGCCCCGGCTTCTGTCTGCTGGTTCTGTGCAGGGGCTGGGATAGTGATCGCCGGCAGTCTCCTGGGGACTGGGTCAGGAATGCAGAGCGCTGGCGGGGCACCGAGGCCTGGGCGTCTGTGGCAGACGCGGGGGGAGCTGCTCGGCGGCCCCCACGAAGAGCCACAGGCGCCAGGAGGGAGAAGACTGGGGCCAGCAGCATGCGGTGGAGGGGAGGCTGGCGGCCGGCCCCCAACCCCCAAATGGCCAGTGCCCAGCGCCCGCTAAAAGGCAAGACCTCAGTTCAAGGCATGATGCTCTGGGTCCGTTTCCCGCCCCGAGTGGCTGAGAGTGGAAAAGCGCTGGTGTGCGGAGGCGTCAGCAGGGGTCCCAGCTGGCCGTGAAATCCGTCCAGACATGGGCCGAGCTCTGATTTCTCGTGAAATCCACACCGCTACAGCCCGGGTGCCCGCATCCTGTGGCGCCGCCGGAGGGTGCAGGCCCAGCGGTCCGGCCGCGGCACCGGGAGGGCGAGCGTGCGTCCGGAGAGTGCGGGAGGGCAGGCCCCCAGGGCCGGCGGAGGCGGGGGGGCCTGGGGCAGGCTTCGTACTATCGTGGGGCTCACATGTTAAGGGTCACTTGGCGCTCATCACCCACCTTCTGCTCTCCGGTGGGCATGTGCGGCCTGCGTGGGGAGGGGACAGCCCCAGGCACACAGACTGTGTGACCCTGGCAGAGGCTGCGCCTGCTCTCCCCCAGGGGACAGCTGTGAGGACAGAGGGGTGCGAGGGGCTGCATGCTTTCTGGCACGTCGTGGGGCTCGGGCAGCCGTGGGCCTCCCTCGGGGAGATGGCTTGACCGGCTGGGCCCCTCTGAGCTTCTTAGGATGATGGAGAACTTCACCTGCGCCCGAGCAGCCTGAAAACAGGGCCTGTGAGGAAACGTCCAAAATCTCTGGTTTTCCAAAGTCCCCTGGGGGCCGGCTTGCTGCAGAGACCCCGTCCGCTAATGACTTACAGGACACTCCTCGTGGCTCCATGAGACTCACAGAGGACTCCCTGGTCAGCTGGGACCAGGCCAGGCCAGACCCTGCAGCTCCCTGTCCTTGGTCTCACAGTTGATGAGCTGAGACTTGCTAGACATGGAGGCCGCTGACCCGGTTCCCCCGATTGCAAGCCCAGCCCAGCCTCGGCCCACACTGCCCCCCGTCTGCTCCTCCCCCTGCGAGCCGGGCAGAGCCCCCCGCCGGGACATGAGGTCTTTAGCCCCACGGAGCTTTCCCTGTTGCAATGGCCCGACTGGAATCAAGGTCTGCTTCCGGCTCCGTCTGGCATCCCTGAGCTGAAGACGCTCTTGGCCTCCTGTGCCTTTCCAAACAGCCTCCGCTCCCCCAGAGCTGGGCACCCCCACACCCTGTCTGCCCACGGGGCTCTGTGGGAGGCAGGCGGCGCTCCGGTGGCCCTTCCTCGCGCCCTGCCCCCACGCCCAGAGGGCCGGCAGGTGTGCCCAGTGCGTCCGCTCTGATGCCCTCATGAGCTCAGGAGGCACGAGGGCTCCGGGCTCCCCACGCACCGCGCTCACGTCTCCCACCCTCACTTCCTTCTTCAGCAAAGCAGGGCTCAGACCCGCGACCTGGGGTGGGGGGTGGGGGTGGGTGCGTGTTTAGCAATCCTCAAAGTGTGGCCCAGGGAACCCTCCAGGTCTGTGACACCAGAAACCATTGGCCTTGTCTCTTTCACAAGCTGACCTTGGCCCTGTGGGGACAGAGTGGCCGCAGCCCCAGACGGAGCTCAGGGCCCTGCGTGCGCCGCGAAGGAGACGCGGCTTTCCCGGGGACGGTCCTACCCGAGGCAGTGACAGATACCGGCGGTTTTAGGTCTTGAACTTTTCTTAAGATGTATTTGTTTATTTACTTTTTTGTTTTCAGTATGCACTACGTTAATATGCTGCGTCACTTTCTAGAAGGGCTAGGTGGGCGTGACCGAGTCATTTTTCATCAATCAGGAAAATGTTTCCTTAATTGTTATTCTCCAAACCCTTTGACACGTAGTAACAATTAACTCCAGAGATGAGCCTGTCTCTTTGCAGCAAACTCCACTGACATGGGTAATAAGCAACTGGTTTCTCCTTGCCCCCGGTACTGGACCTGTGGGTGTGCGCCGTGGATGTGCCGGGGGCGGGGCACCAAGCACGTGGCCGTGAGGTCGATCCTGGGCAGGATCTCGAACCACATCGCACTGCGCGGTTGCCAAGGCCAAGAAGATTTTATTTACGAGTGAGCACGAGCAGGGGGAGCGGCAGAGGGAGAAGCAGGCTCCCCACTGAGCAGGGAGCCTGACGCAGGACCCCGGGATCATGACCCGAGCCAAAGGTGGACGCTTCACCAACTCGGCTACCCGGGGAGCCCCTTGAATTCCTTCTCATGTTTTGTAGAGATAAGATGGGAAGTCCCCAAAACAGTGGCATTGATCTCTGGTAGCAAAGCAGGGGGATGAGCGCACAGTGTGGCAGACGGGGCTGCCCAGGAGCGGGGCCTGAGGGGCTCCAGAGGCTGAGTTATGTGCCCGCGGTGTCCTGCTCTCCCCCGCGTGCTTTCTACTCGCTTGAGCGAAACATGCAGTATAGGTGCAGACAGACGCCCTTGGAACCTGGAACGGAACACCACAGGGCCCGCAGCTCCACTCCGGGGTGGTCCCCAGAGAAACTGGAAGCCGGTCTCTCAAACAGGTGTCCCTGCGCAGAAGGTGGCCACGGCCGCAGCCTGTCAGCGACCAAGGGGGTTCACGAGGTGCGCGTGGAGCTCAGCCGTGTGGGGAAGGCTGCTGAGCCGTGAGAAGGGACGGACCACAGGCACATGTGGCACGGGGGAGCCCGGATGGCGTGCCGGACCACGGAAGCCGGGCCCAGAGCGCCACGTGACCTGTGAGGCTGTTCCTAGGTCACGTTCAGAAAAACCCTCCACCGAGGCACAAAGCAGACTGGTGGCGGCCAGCGTCAGGGGAGCGGAAGGGAGTGAGCGGTGGTGGGCATGACCTCCCTTGGGGGCTGAGAAGGTCTGGGACGCAGCGTGGTTCACTCTGGGATGGGTCACCTGGCGGGAGAAGGGAGAAGCGAAAGAGCCCAGGGCCCATTCCCGTGGCTCCGAGCCCTGGAGACTGCCAGGCTGAGCCAGTCCTTCCACGGCCGGCCGTGGCCCGGCGTCAGAGTTAAGTCTCCCCCCGTGAAAGCGGTCCAGCTAGCGCCCACAGAGCCTGGCCGATGGGCTCAGGGGTCCATCACCATGACCTGGGGGCAGGACGGCTGCTGCCGGGCTGACAGCGGCGGGGGAGGACAGTCACGGAGCTACGCACCCACGTGCACGGTCCCTAGCAGGGCCCTGGGCTCTGAGTCCTCTGCCCTCCCCGTGCTCCGCACGCCCCGGCTTTCCAGGCCTTCCCCACCCTTCGAAGCTTCAAGAAGATGACCGTGAGCGCCGCCCGACGTGGCTGTTGAACGAGCGTGTCCGTGGGGCGTCAGGAGAGCGGCGCTGGACTCAGAAACACTCAACACACGTCTCGCAGACACAGCCCAGTCGTACCGCACCGGCACAACTCATGGCCGGACGTCCAGGGTCCCTGGTCCCTGCCCGCAGGCTGAGGACCGCGAAGCAGAACGCAGCTCTTGTTTCACGGCGGGGAAACTGAGGCCCCAGGCGAGGAAGGGACAGGCTGAAGTCTGTACACGGGCCATGGTCCAGGCCGGGCGGTCCTGGTGCTCGTGGGACAGCGTCCGTCACAGCAAAGCTTTGCCCTGATCCGGGATGCTCCCGGGTGTCTCCCACGGCTTGGTGGCAGTGTGTGTGTCCTCGCCATGGAGGCGTC
Source organism: Mustela nigripes (assembly GCF_022355385.1). Lineage (NCBI taxonomy): Eukaryota > Metazoa > Chordata > Mammalia > Carnivora > Mustelidae > Mustela > Mustela nigripes. The sequence continues at coordinate 58,645,703 of NC_081573.1, read as the reverse complement.
TGCCGTGGGCTCGGTCATCCCGGAGAGCAGGCCGGGCTCCTTGTCCTCCTGGAGCTGGTGAAGGACGGCCACCACTGCCCACCTCTCAGCCCGTCTGGCCCGGAGTGTCCCCGGAGCTGGACGCTGCGGCCAGGCTGGGGAGGCGCCCCGGGGGCTCAGCCGTGCCCATGGCCGTGGCCCAGCATCCCCAGCTCCACATCCCAGCGTCAAAAACACAATCTGAATCCACATCGGCCCCCTCCCGCCAGATTAATCGAGCACCTCCAAATCTTGCCTTGAGGTCAGGACTGTGTGGGTGTCTCTGTCCCAGGGCTGCTGTGACAAAGTGCCCCAAGCCGGGGGGTGGGGGTGCTCAGAGCAGCAGAGCTGGAGACCCTCACTGTCCTGGAGGCCTGAGTCTGAGATCTGTTGCCCTGGGTTGAAATTCAAGTGTCACAGGGCCACACTCCCTCCGAGGCCCCAGGGACAATCTGTCCACCTCTCTCAGCTCCTGGGGGGCTCCCGGGGGCTCCAGGTGTCCCTGGGCTGTGGCCACAAACCCCCAGTCTCTGCCTCTGTCATCCCACGGCCTCCGGCTTCCATATGTGCCTCATCTCCTCCCCGCCTCGTCCTGTGGTATGAAGGGGCACGGGGTCCCCCAGGCCGGCCAGCATCATGGCCACATGTCCAGATCTCTGATTTACACACATCAGCAGACACCCTTTCTCCAAATCCAGTCACATCTGTGGGTTCTGGGGCGAGCATTTATTTCAGGGGCCGCCTCCCCTTGGACGACCGGACCAGACTGTGGTCTGAGGCCACCCCACGGTCTATGCTCTGTGCTACGCCATGAGGAGTACGAACCGTGGCCCTTTAGTGCATGTCACGTGGCTCTGGGTGTGTCTGTGCCTTAATGTCTCTTCCCCCAGCGGTGTGGTTAGCGCAGGCTGGGCCCCACATCCGAGTCACTCACTGTCCCTGTGCCCCACTCCTGAGCCTGGTGACCAGCTCCCTGAGCCCTCTGAGCCCTCTGAGCTTTCTTGTCCTTTTCCTATAAACAGGGCTACACGCAGAGCCTCCCCTGGGTGCCCTAGAGCAAGACGCTGTTTGCACAGGGCTCGGTAGCAGCCTGGCCCACGGCAGCTCCTCGCAATGGGCAGCTCCTAGCACGAAACAGGGCTGAGAACCCATGTGGGAAGGAAGGCCTGGGCTCCTTGTGAGGTCAGAGGAGCGAGTTCTGCCCCCAAGTGCTTTGTGAACAGAGGTGTGCTCCTCGGTGGGGCTGGGGGGGCGCTTCACGGTGGGACCGCAGGGCTGGATGTGCACCTTGGCAGTAACCTGTGTCACAGTGTCCAGCTGGTCTGGAGCGAGCCCCCAGTCTGCCCATGCTCAGATGCACAGCGACCCTGGCAGGTGCGTCCACTGGGTCAAGGCTGCTGCCCAGGTCACGGTCTACAGAAAGGGAGGAAGCCACCGATCCAACCAGAGATCAAAACCAGACACTCGAGGCAGAACCGGTGAGGGATGTGACTCCAGGTTTCCCTGGAGATGACATATGAGTGGCCAGTGAGCTCCGAAGGGGTGATCATCACACATCGTCATGACGCCTCCGCAGCCCTGACGACGGCGGCAGAAAACCCGGCGCCCAGAGGACGTGGAGAGACTGGGAATTTCGTGTCCCACACGGAGGCGAGGGGGTGCAGCCTCTGTGGGAGACGGTGTGTGTGGGGGCGGTCGTTCCTAAGAACACGAACGCCGAGTTCCCGCACGACCCAGCAGCTGCAGGACTGCGCGTGCACCCGTGAGCCCCGGGAGCCGGGTCTTGGAGACCCCTTTGTGCCCCATGATCTCAAGAGCATCACTCACGGCAGCCCAAGGGCAGAAGCAACGCAAGGGTCCACGTCTGGATGGGGCGCCGGGCAGAGTGTGGTCCGTCCACGCCGTGGCCTAGGACTCAGCCGTCGCCGGGAAGGCCATGCGGATGCCGGCCACAGCGAGGGTGGACCTGGAGGGCACGAGGCCCCGTGAGGTCAGCCCGTCACGGAGACAGACACGGCAAGGTGCCACTTGCAGGGGGTCCCCCGAGGAGTCGACCCGGAGCCAGGGATGGACAGGGTGCCGGGGCCGGGGAGTTAGGGTGTCCTGGGGATGGAGCTGGGGAAGAAGGAGACATTCTGTGGCTGGACGGAGGCAGCTGTGCACGCTTATACCCTGGGGCTGTGCACTTGGCAGCGGTGAAGGCCGGCAGGCCGGCATGCGTTTCTCTGTGGCAAACAGGTGTTTAGAAAGTGGGGGGCAGTCAGATGCTCTCTGGGGTCTCTTGGTCACTGCTTTGCTCTCGGACCGAGGCCAGCTACCCCAAGCATGTCAAGGGGCCCCTTGGGGCTCCCTTTGCCGATGCTGGATACTTGCTGTGGTGACACAAGGCAGCGGGTGTCCACAGACTCTAACTTAAGCTCTGTGTGCACCTCCGCCCGGGCTCTGGGGACATCGGGGGATACGTAAGACTGTGCCGCTGCTCCCCTGACCTCCCACCTAGCAGGCAAAGCCTAGAAGCTTCGAGGCCCCAGGGCATGGGGAGATGGGAGACGGGAGGCCGAGAGAGAGCAAGCCCCTGGAGGAGGAGCAGAGAGGAGGAATAGTTAGGTCTGGGACAGAAGAGTGGGAATTCAGACAAAATTCTGCTTAAAGCTGACGTGCTCCGTCCAGCCATAATTCAGCAGGACGGAAAAGGCCGGCGTTTGCAGAAGGAGGTGAGGGAGTGATGCTGCGGGAAGGGGGCTGTGGGGCGCCGGGCCGGCCGGAGGTGAGGAACACGGGGAGGGGTGCCGGCGGCGGGGCCAGCAGGCGCGGGTGGGTCAGACGGGCGCCACCGGAGGGGAACGGAGGCCAGAGGCAGCAGGAGAGGGAGCCGGAGCCGGTGAGGACGGGACAGACCAACCAGAAGTGGGAGTCCCTCGTTCACTCGCTCGGTCACCTCAGCACCGCTGTGAGGGGACACAGGCGTGAGCGAGGGACCCTGGGCATCACGTCACCCGTGTGAGAGGAGCCTCCGGGCGAGGCCTGACCTGGACGGGGGGCGGGGGGCTCGGCAGCCCCAGGATACTCCTATAGGGACAGCATCCGGGTCTAACCAGGGGCCCCAGTGACCCGTTCGGACACCTGCTCCTGTCCCCGCTGGGGCTGTCAGCGTTCTCTATCTGCTGACTGTGCAGCCTGCATGATGGGTGCGTGTGGCTTTCTCGAACAGCGAGACCACGGCCTCCGTGCCTGTCTCAGCCGGTTTTCCATAGCAGCTTTGAGGGCCAGGCCTGAGCGCCCCTTCCCTCACGGTGCTGAAAAGCATGGCTTTGGGGAAAAGCGTAGAAGACAGGCTGACGGCTCTCAGGACCACAAGCCTCCCTGGGCTGGTCCTTGTGTGCGGGGAGCAGTCCGGCCAGGGCGAGTCTCCCCCACGGCCCTGAGGGCAGGAGACTGGCTGGCGGGGGGGGGGGGGGGGGGGGGGGGGGGGCCCCCCCGCGGGGGCGGGGGGGGGGGGGGGGGGGGGGGGGGGGGGGGGGGGGCTGGCCACCTGCGAAAGAATCGGAAACGCAGGTTTTGTCTTCAGGTCTGACGTGGGAGGTGACATCGGCTCGTAACTAGCGATTGGTCTGGGTCTAAAGTTAGGGCCCAGGTGCTTCCTGCAGTGCGGGGAGAGAGGGCCCCGGCTGCCTGACACCGCAGGACCAGGTTCTCTCCTGTCCCGGCGGCTGTGAGTCTGCGGTCCGGGCACGGGCAGGCCGCCGCTGGAGGTTCGGGGCGGGGGGCCGTGCTGTCCTCCCCCAGTGCCTGCAGGTACGGCCACCCTTGGCGTCCCCTGGCTCGTGGCCGCCGGCTCTGCCTCGTTGTCCCACGGGGTGCTGTGTCTGTCCCCTTAGGACCCCCCTGGTGGGATGGGGCCCATCCACTCCTGCACGACCCCCTCTTAACCTGCTGGTCCCCGCACAGACCCTATTTCCAGAATGGTCACAGGTAGGGGGGTTAGGACGTGGACATATCACTCTGGGGGACACAGTTCCCCCCCACCACAGTCCCCGCGTGAGGCTTCTGAGCAGCAGGCGGGATTTGGGTGTGGAGATGATCTACAAGGGCTCCCCAGGCAGAGGGGGCAGCACGCAGGAAGGTGTGGGGCGCTGTGGTGGGGGGAGAGGGGGGCGTCGTGGGCCGGTGGGGAGGGCAGGGGAGGGTGAGCAGGGCTGTGCGCACGTGTCACGTGTCACAAGAGGCGTTAGACCCTGGAGGGATGCTGTGGGCTGGGCGTCCCACATCAGAGCCCCTGCTTCCTGGACCGATGGCCGGCCGCGTCCCCGTCCCCGAGGAAGATGGCAGGGTTCAGCCCTCCCGGCCTCATGACTCAGAGCTGGCCCTGCTCCGTGGCCGCGAACACATTTAAAACAGGACAGACGTCCGTCCACGGATGGGCTCCATCAAAACGTGGCTCATCCACACGGCAGAGCAGGGCTGTGACTCGGATGGACCCGGGAGCCTGGGAGTGAGGGGAGCCAGGCCTGAAGCCCCGTGTGCTTGGTCTCAAGGGCACGAAATGTCCAGAACAGGCAAACGGTGCGGCCGGGAGGTGGAGGAGCGGAGGGTGGGTGTGGCGGTCGGGGGGACGAGGGCAGTGACGCCAGTGGGGACGGGGTCTCCTTGCGGCGATGGAACGGGAGGCGGCGGCGCACGTCCCTGCTGACGGGCCAGATGCTGCTGGGTCGTGCTCGTGAAGCGTGGACCTCACGTCTGGACAGTCGCATCTCGTCTCCAGGACGTTCCGAGAGGAGACGTGAGTGGGGGAGCCACCTCGATGACCCTGGGTGACTTCTGTCCTGCTGGGGCTGGTAGGAGCAGAGTGCATTCGCCCATGCTGGTGGCAGAGTGGAGTTTGGGGGGCACTAGGCCCGGGTGGGAGGGGGGTAGAGGCATGCACAGTGCTGGGGACAGGAGACCCCAAACCAGGACGTACCCCATGGCAGAGACGGAGGCGGAGGAAGCAGAAGACAGAGACGGTGGGGCGGAGCCGGCTTGGAGGGAGGGAGCAGGTGCGGGGGCCTCGGAAGGGTCCCCGCGGACGCGTTTCCAGGGCGAGGCAAGGGCATAGCAGGGGTTCGGTGCACGAGAGGGTCCCGTGTCTTCCCAGACAACGGGGTCCCCATCAGGGTCCCGGAGCCGCCCACAGGCCTCAGGACGGGACAGGACCAGGGCCGGCCCCAGGGGTGCCCTGGTCTCCAGGGACGGCTCCCCGGGCCCCTGCGGGCCCCTTGCCCCTCCCCAGACCCCTGAGCACCGCGGAGGTTCTCGCTGCGGTTTAAACGAGTGTTTCCGAGAAAACTGCATTACTGACGAGCTAACACGGGTGACGCGACTTGCCTCCGCTGTTCCGAGCATTTGGGAATCAGCCCAAGTAGTTCCGACGTGACCGTGAACATGCGACGGCGGGGTGATTGGTTTCGGGCGCGGGCTCTGACACGGGACCTATTTTTGGTCGGAGAAACGGACTTTTATTCCGTTCTGGTATTTTTAGTGTATTTTGAAACCTACACCGCTTCTCTGTCTCGCGAGTTCCTGCGGCGTCTGATACAGTCACAGCAGTACTGGAGAGCAGGGGGGACTTGCTGGTGCTGAGGCTGCCCGAGCCTTCAGTCACTGGGACCCTCTGTTTCTTCTTCCGTGAGACAGGGCGGGGGCTGGAGGCGTTCTGACAGGAGCAGACGTTCCCGAGCCCTGGTCTGTGGACCCGTGTGTGGAGCTTCTGCAGCGGAGCAAGGAAAGGGAAGTGGGGGTTTCACAAAGTCGCGCTAATTTCTTAGAAAAAACTGTCTTTTGTTCTGAGTTCTGTCTTCTAACATTTTTGATGCCAAAATGTGTTATTGGGAAACAGAAATGATTCACCAGCGGTTAAATTCGGTATCTGGAAACCAGGAGAGAAAGAGGTCAGGCCTGTGCGACCCCGGAGCGGTTGCTGGCCATTCCGTGGCTGGTGATTTTCTAAAGCCCGAAACCCTGCTGTTGGGGACTCATGTCCTCCCGGCGTCCAGCTCCGAGACCCAGTGCCGACCCCCTTGGATGGGCCGCAGAGGGCCCGGTGGGGAGGGAGGGCTGGGGGCCCAGCTGTCGGTGTGGCTGGATCGCAGGGGCAGTGGGCAGGAGGGCCCCCAAGACTGGGCCACTCAGGGGTCCACCAAGCTCAGTCCCCTCCGAGCTAGGAGTCAAGGAGGGTCCCTGGGTCTGTGGTCGACGCTGTGTGGGAGGAAAGCACCAGACCCTGGGGGAGGCGAGGGGGCAGGAGGTGGGGTGCTGGCCCGGGAGGGGGGCTGTCTTCAAGGGTGACTGTGGGTCTGCCGCCGACCTGGGAGGCTGGGGGTGGAGCCAGCGGCCGGTGCTGTGGTCCCCAGTGGCAGTGCCTGTAGGGCCAGTGGGAGTCTCCCATTTACAGACCAGGCCAGGCTGGCTTAGGGACTCAGCCTTTGTTTTCTTTGTTTCTAGGGAGCGGGGTCAGGGGGGGCAGTGGGAGGGGGAGACGGAGAATCTTGAGCAAGATCCTTGCCCAGTGTCCCATGGAGCCCCAGGCACTGCTGGGAGTGGGCCTGGGGCTCCTATCCCTGGGCTCTGGAGGCCCCATGAGGGTCACCTGTCTGCCGGCTGTGTCCCTCCCCTCTGAGCCCACCCAGAATGTGTCCTGTTGGAACAAGTGTGCCCCAGCTCTGTTCCTGTCCCCCCCTCCCCGGGCTTCAGGTGCCCGACTACCCCGAGCAGCCCGCAGACGTGGACAAGGTCGCTCCTTCATTACGTGTTGGACGGGGGAGAGCACCGGGGTCCTGGAGTGAACGCCCCACGTTGGGGGGCTGGGCGGGGCCCAGGAGGGGATGAGCCGTGGTGTCCGAGGCCGGAGGTCATTCCTGTCATTTCTAGACTCCGAGGCTCTTCAGCTTGTTTCTCACCGTGAAGATGAGTGTGGAAGCTGCAGAGATGGTCAGAGGGTCTGCACAAGTGATTCTCCAGAGTTACCCGACGGCCAGGGGCCAGCGGGGAAATGCACATCAGGACGGCCGCGAGAACCCACCTCCCTCCCACGAGGACGGTGGCTGGCGACGTGGCTGGGGGACAGCGGCTGCACCAGGCCGTCTGCCGGCTGCGTCCACTCACGTGAAGCCAGAGCCACGTCCACGCAAATGCTCGCACGTGGGTGTTTGTGTCCATGTCACTGGTGACAGCGAGACCGTGCCGGCAGCCTCAGTGTCTGTTACCTGGTGAACCCCAGGACGCGGTCCACCCGCACAGCCTGGTCGCGTCCAGCTCTAGACTTGCAAGGCCCTGACACGCAGCCAGGCGTGGAGGGCAGCTGTGAGCTATGGGGTCTGCGTCCCTGAGGTGCCTATGACAGCAGGTCCACGGGGTCGGAACGCAGGTGGCCCAGGGCTGGGTGGGGACAGGCCGGGGGCGGCGGTTGAGGGGCACGGGCTCCTTGGGGTGGTGATGGCCACGGAATGGTCCACTTACTGGTCCACTTACGTGGGTGGATTGCGTGGCAGGTTGTGGGTGTCCCCGGGCAGCCACTAGGAGGCCCGGCTGCCCAGCCTCCCCGCACTGTCCTCCAGACACTGAGGAGCCGCACATCGGGGCTTTGAGAGCCTGGTCCCCGAGGTGCCCAGCGGTCCAGGGCATGGCTGGGCAGAGCTTAGGGCTCACTGTCCCCTCGGAGGGGAGGCACAGTCCGTGAGACCCTGGATCCGGAGGGTGGGGGCTGCCCCCGGGGCCCTAGGGACCATCCTGCAGCCCCACGCAGGGTGCCCTGCACCCATCACCTCCAGTAGTGGGCGGGGCTGGTGGGGGGGACCCCTGTTCTCCGTAAAACTACCCCCCCCCGCAAGTCCCTCCCCTCCCTCCCCCTCCCCCCTCCTCCTCTCTCTCCCCTCCCTCCCCCCTCTTTTCCTCTCTCCTTTTTCCCCGGTCCTGCCCCTTCCCTCCCAGGGCTGCAGCCTGGCTGGCAGCAGACTCCGGTCGCTTGGGTACGGGCTGTGGGAGAGGGAGGCCTCCGTCTTTGCTCCATGGTGGGGGCCGGGGCTCCTTTTTCTGTGGAGGACGAGGCTGCCCCAGAGCCCTAGGTTGGGGCCATCAGGAGTGCAGGCCAAGGTCGCTCAACACAGAGACAGCTGACTCTGAAGCCAGGATGCCCGGATACACGCACGGGGACCGCAGCCACAGCCTTGTGTCTGTGCACCCGTGGGCGCCGACGGGACGGTGTGGTGAGGTCCAGAGGACATGCGGTCTTACGACACGTAGTGACCTTCATTCTGTGCACGGGAGGTGGGCCAGCGGCGTCCTGATTTTCCCCTTCCGTGGCTGTGGGACACTGTCCTGACAAGAAACCGTGGGACCCCACGGCGTTCTGGTCCCTGAGGCTGCACCTGCCTCCGCCCCCCTTCCACGCCCCCCTGGGGTGCCTCCTGGACTTCAAAGGCCCTGGGGCAGAGTTTGGAAACCACCAGGATGGTTGAAAGCCTAGGGACCTCCTCCCGTGTCCCTAGGGCAGGAGTGTGGCTGGGTGTCCGCGCCTCGGGGCCGAGGGCTCGTCAGCACCCGTGGCCCCACAGTGCCGGCCTTCCAGCTGGTCGGTGGCCGCAGCGTCTCCGAGGATCGTCCTGCTCACAGCCTGGACATGCTGTGGGGTCAGGGCAGGCTGGAGGCTGACCACCGGCAGAGAAGGTAGACGCCTGCCCTTTCAGAAGCCCCTCGGGGAGCAGAGAAGGCGGCTTCCTCCTCAGGGCCTCCGGGTGAAATGGGCAGAACTGTGGCTTCCCAAATTCATGGCCACACGGAGCCTCCAATGTGTCCTTGTGTGGAATCTGTCTGCAATGAAGCATCGCGGTGAGGTCCCCCGATCCAGCTGTCCTGAACTCCCGTGTGTCCTTACAAGAGACACGGGAGACGCGGACGGACCCAGAAGAGGGGACCTCCTCGGGAGGCCGAGAGCATGCCGAGGGACAGCAGGCACGGCGGCCATCGGCAGCATCAGGAGGAGAGGCCTGGAGACTGTCCCTGGAGGCTTCGGGGTGGGGGGTCCTGCCTGCACCTTGATTTTGGACTCTGGCCCCCCAAACTGGGAGTGAATACATCTGCTCTTTGGGTCCCAGGACACACATCTGGGGAAAGGGGCTGCATGGGGAGGGACTCAGAGGCGGGGGAGGCAGTACCCCCGGTCCAGGCTGACTTCTGGTCCTGTGTCCTCTCCCCACTGCGTCCCCAGACGCCTGACCCTGGGCCATGCGGAGTAGGGAGTTCCAGCTTCTAGAACCTTCCTGTGGCTCTAGTCCCCGAGGCCCTCCACCTGCACGCACGCCCCTCGCGGCCGCCCTGTCCCAGGGGGATCCGAGTGCTTAGAGGGTCCCTCCACGCCCAGCGGGTCCCTCAGCGCCCCGCCAGCACCTTGAGGCGCCCACGATCTGGTGGGGAGCTCACGCCCGACGCTCTGATTTTCTCTTCCACAGAGCGAGGGGCTGGGGGTCTGTCGTGTGGATCCTTGGCTCCCAGTGGGCGGGTGGTCCGCTACCACTCACGCCCTTCCTCGGCGCTGCCCGGGCGCCGTCACAGCCGTGTTCCTGGGGGTGGGAGGGGCGGTTGTGTTTTTCCCGGGTGAGGGTCCAGCGTCGGGATGGACCAGAGCTTGCCACGTGCGGTCTGGACGGGCGCGTCATCCTCTCCCGGAGGCCCCCTGCTGGCGCCCGGTGAAGGCGGAGACACCCAGGGCTTCCCAGGAAGAACCACCTTCGTTCCTCCCACGATGTAAGAAAAGGAGAAACCTGTATTTCTCCCCGTCGCGTCGGGAAAGTCTTTAAATATTGAGAAGCTGTTCCATGATGGCTGGAAGCGTCCCCAAATTCTCATTTTCACTGAACGCCACAAACGCTGCCCACCGTCTTCCTCGGAGCCACGGGCTAGCTGTTCACGTTCCGAAAGCGTCTTCCCGCAGCCCAAGTCGGCTCCGTCCTCCGTCCGTCGGTCCGTCAGGTCCTGGGATCATCCGGGACTCCGTGCCCCCACCCCCACCCTCCCTCCGGCGGCCGTGGCACGTGTTCTCGTCCATCACACGGCCAGTAAGAAGACTGTGCCCAACAGTGGAGATTTAATACAATTAATAATCTTCACCGTTTGTCATCAAAAGCTTCTTAACCGAACCTCAGTTGTGGTGTTTTCCCGCGAGCACGGGGCAGAGAGTGGAGACGCCCCCCGGGCTGGCCTGTAGCCTGGATCCGTGAGGCCATATCCGTGCCCAGTGGGTCGGGCCAGGGTCGTGCGGAGCCCCGGAGCGGGTCCCGGGTCTCCCTTGGGGTCCCTGGAGCACACTCTGGCCTGAAGACAGCACGGGGCGTGCGTCCTCCCTGGTCTCGGGGGTGGGGGGCACAGCTGGAGCTCCTGGCTGCCCCCCAGGCCCCGCCGGCTGTTTCTGGTGTGGGTTGTGGTCCAGGCAGGGGCTCGGAACCCAGCCCAGAGCCTCTGTGGCTGTTCTCTCTGCCGCTGCACCCCTGCCCGCCTCTGCAGGGGAGACGCCTTCGTTCTGGCAGCTGAGGCCGTGGAGGGTTACGGGCCATCCCTCTGGCTGACCCCCTCTGCCCGGGGCTGTGAACATCCAGAAGGCGAGCTCACGTTGCACGACGCAGGGGCCCGGAACGAGCTCCGTTCCCCATGGGATTTCAGACGTCCTCTTGCTTCGGCTCGCTGCTAACTCAGGGAACCCCAGGCGAGAGCGTGGGGTCTGGTGCTTCCTCGCCCGGGTAGGGCACAGCAGCCCGTGGCTGGGGGGAAGGAGGGCAGGATTCTTCCCGGCTCGTCCTCGTCAAGCCGAGGTCACCCGGAGGCTCCCTGCTCCGAGGCGGCCGGTCGGCCTGGGCTCACTGTCCATCCTTGTCTCTCTGGCGTTGTCGCCCCCCTCAGGGTCACCTGACCAGCCGGCTTGATGCCCCTTTTCTGTGTAGGCAACATGGTTGTAGGGTTCTGGGGAGGAGACGGCAGACAGCCTAGCTGTGTGCGCCCCCCGCTCGCGGCGGTGCCCAGCGCTCTCCCTGTGGACTCACGGGGCCAGCCCCGCCGTACTCTGGGGTGCGGAGATGTGATTGCTGTGGCGCTGAGCGACGGCTCCGTCTCAAGCAGGACGGGGCGAAGTGGCTGGTCCCGCTCCGGCTCAGACCTCAACATGATAAATGGCTTTCCCGTCAGCTGCCGGGAGCTGGGGCGGCCCACAGGGACCCCGCGGGACCCCGGGGAGCCTGCTTCCGCTTTCTCATTGTGAAGTGTTAGAAACCTGCCCACAAGTGATGTCACTGCAGGGAACCCTGGGGGAATGCAAAGGTGACCTTCAGGAAGCCCAGAGAAACCCACAGTGGGCTATGCCATGGCGCCGAGGAGCTCCTGCGACCGAGCTCCTGGTCCAGGAAGCTGGGCCCATCTGCGTCCCTGCCAGGGTGTGCGGGCCTGCGTCTTTGCCCCCAGGCTCCGGGCCTGTGCCGCTGGCAGAGGACAGGGAGCAGGCCGTGGTGGCAGATGCCCCAGCAACTGGAAGGGGCCGGGCACCGGGCTGGCTTGCTTTCCTCTCTGCCCGCCCGAGCTCCGCGTTCCGGGGCTGAGCACAGGCCGCTGGAGGTGCGCTCCTTGTGGGGCCCGTGGCTCGCAGCAGGGCTGAGGCGATCTCTGCAGGAGCACGGCCTCTCCGTGGAGGGCCATCTGTGCAGTCCCCGGGCGGAGGCCAGGCCTGGTCGGGGCTGGGTTTTGTTTCCGAGTGTCCGCAGACAGGTTGGGAACCCGCTGCCTTTCTTGCCGGGCGACTGCCCGGAGAGCCCTTGACGGAATTCCAAGTCCTGGACCGACAGCTGCTGAGACGCCTCCGGATGGGGGTTTCCGTGCACTGGGGATGAGTCGGGGCCATCTGGGTTGCGGTGGCGAAGAAGTGACAGACCTATGGGACCACAGCAGCGCCGGGCTTCATCCTGGGCGTCCCGCTGAGCCTGGGCGGTGGTCCCTCCGAGACGGGCCGGCTCGGCCGTTGGAGTCCCCAGAAGCAGGGACTGTCAGCCTGCAGGTGCCGGGGGCGTGGCCCTCCCTTGATCTGTGCAGCGTCTCTTTGACTCTGACTCAGATCTGGGTCCTGCTCTCCCTGCTGGGAGGTCAGGGTCACTGTGTCCCTAAGAAACATGGTCCTCAGATTTGGGGGTTGTCCAAGGTAATGCACTTGGAGTCCTCGGGAATGAGGCGCGTGCCTGCACCTCTTGGGGGGGAAGAGCACAGACCCAGCCAGACCCTCTCCTCCCTCCTGCCGTACTGAGCTTTTAATGGGTTTCGGGTCTCCGTAGGCATGCCGTTTCGAGCTTCTTCCTAGTTCCCTAATGACTCCCACTGATCTGACCTCCGACCTTGTGAAGGCGTGTGGTGGTCATCCCCGATGGCCGGACTCTACGCAGCCTCTGCAGACCCTTGTGGTCAGGCATGCTAGGGCGGGGTTGGCCTCCAAATTGGGGACTGGGGTGGGCTCCTGTAGACCCGTGAGCGTGGAGCCCATGCTGTGGCCACTTCCGGGGGCATTTTGTCCTTACTGAGCAGGTGGCACAGACACCCGTGCTCTGGCCATGAGGTCTGTGCCACCACGTGCAGGGGTGGGACCCACGATGCCCCTTTTGGTCAGGAGATGAGTGTGACAGCCTCACAGTGGGCCGTGACAGACTGTGGGCCACAGCCACACATGGGTTTGTGGGGGCCCCTCCATCCCAAGAGAGCCCGGTCAGCCCGGAGAGCCCGCTGCAGACACAGCAGTCAGGGAAGGGAGGTTCCGTGTCCTCCCTGTGAGGGTACCTTTACCCGGAAGCCCACTCGTGGGTGGGAGGGTCACGGGCGGAGCTCGCGAAGGGCTGAGCGTCCCCCGACAGTGGTGGCTGGCACGGAGTCCGACGCCCGCAGAGGTACCCAAGTCCCACGAAGCATTGAGGGGGGGACACATTCTCATGCCTCATAGCTCCCATGAGCCGTGCCTGGGGGTTTGGGAGGACTCTGGTTTTTCTGGGGGATTGTATTTTGGGATGGGCGGGTGTCCTTCCGACTTCGTGGGTGGCTGCCCCAGCCCTTCTGCTCACGTGTGGTCTGGACGTCTGAAGGCTCCTTCCCGTGACAGATGAACGGCGGAGCGGAAGCGGGGCAGGGTGCTGGGCCAGGGAGGGCATGAGGCACGGGCTCCCCGGGTGGGGGTAGGCTGGTCACCCCGTTCCAGATCCCAAAGGGGGGAAACCTGGGTGCCCTCCCTTCTCTCTCCCTATGCGTGATACAGGCTCCTGTTAGGCTGATAACAAAGGGGCTACCAAGCTCTGAGCACCTGCTGTGGGGTCTTTCTGCCTTGCCAGGGACGAACGTGCAGACCCTCGGGCCCGAGCCTGGATCGAGTATTTCCAGGCTCAGGGACAGTCCCTATGTTGTCCCCAGGAGTGGAGGGGTGGCTGTCCCATGCAAGAGGGCTGTTCTGGCTGAACAGGAAGGGAAGTAGAGGGAAGCCTAGGGCTGCTCCCACTGAGAGTGCCCCTCCCGGTGAGGCTGAAGGGCAGGCGTGTGTGCGAGGCCGGGCCAGGGGTTCAGAGGAGACCCTGGTGGCAGACAGGAGGCTGGCTGGCGAGGGTGTCCCCGTACCGGGACAGGGGCCTGGGCTGCCTGTGTTCTCCTCTGGTGTTAGCTCCTGTGACAGCCGGTCCTGCCCCGGCCCCCTCGTCCTGCTGCTCCCTCCCTCAGGGACCGTAACCCTGGGGTCGCATCCGAAGCATTTGCTACTGCCTGGCCTGCCTTCTCCGGTGCTCCCCTCACCCATGGCCCTGTCCCAGCCTGAGCCCCTCCTTTGCCGGCTGCTCCTGTTCTGTTCCCCCGTGTTCCATCCCAGCAGGGACCACAAAGCCTCCCATCCCCAATCGGCTGGCCTGGAGCCTCTCCCTCCCCCGCCTGGGGGAGAACCAGGGTCAGCCCTGGCGCACATGATAGGGCCACAGGCTCCCCGGCACCCGGCCTGCTGGCCTGGAGAACTGAGTCGCTGCTGGCCCCTGGCATCAGGAGTGCCCACCTGCAGGACTTGCCAGAGCCTGTTCTCCCGCCACCACACTGGGGGAGCGGGCAGCATGGGGATGCCGGTGGGACGTCCCGGGCGGTGGACAGCGATGACCAGGGCATGGGGGAATGGCCGGTTAGGAGGAGATGGGGTCAGGTGGTGACCTTGAATGTGGACCGTGTGCCATGTGTGCCAGGAGCTGTGGCTGGACATCACCTGGTCACAGCTGGCTCCGGGGAGATGCAGCTGGCACAGGGCAAAGGGCAACAGAAGGCAGGCGACGAACGGGACTGGGGTCCGGAAGGGTCCTGGGTGGGGCTGGCGCCCAGATGGCCTTCCATTCCCTCTCGACATCGGTGACCCGAGTGCCCCTCCCAGTGCCAGGTGCCAGGGGCGCAGGAGGCACTGGTCAAGGCAGGTGGGACCTGGGGGAAGGGGTGACAGACAGGGGTCCCCAGAGTGACTCCTGCTGTGGTGTCAGGATGGAGGGTCAGAGAAGGTCCCTAAGCTGAGAGCTGCGTGCTGTGAAGGGCAGCCCTTCCTGGGAGCGGCCCCTGGCGGCTGGGGTCGCGTGGAGCCGCGTGGAGCCGCGCGGTGTGGTGGGTGAGCAGGGCTCAGAGGCCACCTCTGTGTGGCGGGAAATCCCGAGAGCCTGAAGCAGGGCGCAAGGCCACCCTCAGCACAGCAGTGGGGACGGGCTGTGGTGGTGGCCAGGCCACGGGGCAGGGAGAAGCGGCAGCTGTCCCCAGAGGCAGAACCTCACACTCACTGATAGTGTTTGGAAGTGGGGGCTGAGGGAGGACGGAGGCCAAGTCACAGACCTGGAAGCCAGAGGCAGGTGGCAGAGGGGAAGGCGCGCTTGGGGCGATCCAGAGCTGCTTCGGAGGGGGAAGGCGGCACGTGCGACTGGCTGACGAGCAAAGGTCGCCGGCAATGGCCGGATCTGAGCAGAAGCAGGGAAGTCAGGGCGGGCTCCGGAGGGACAGGTGGGTGCGGTGCTCAGAAGGGGCTGGGCTAGAGAGAGATGCAGGGGCAACAAAACCCATGTGCCCCCCAGGGAGAGTAGGTCTCAGGAAAGCTTCTAGGGAGGGCCCTGAGAGCCTCGAACCTTAGAAAGGCAGCGGGTTTGGGCGGTGTGGCCTGGGAGCAGGGGGCACCGCGTTTCCTGGAGAGGGGCTCAAGGCCTGAGCTGCCCCGGGACGGTGTGGGGGTAGGGGAGATGGAGGGGACTCGAGGGGGTGGCATGGGCACGGGTGGGGTCTGCAGGGAGTGGGAAACCTGGGGTCGGAGAGGGAGGGCATGTGACCTAGGACCCCTGCGCAGGAACCTTAATGAGGTGCGTAGCGCTGCCTCCCAGCGGCCTCCTGAGGCCTGGGTGGGGGCACGGGCTGCAGGGCCCAGGACCTCCCTGTGACAGAGGTCAGCCCAGACCCAGGCCTAGGCTGGAATAGGAGTCACGGGGTGTTCCTGCCCCTTGAAGGGGCTTTGGGATGACTGCGCACCCGCTCACCTCCCCCGTAGGCAGGGGGACCGAGGCCCTTCCGCATGCGGCCCTGCCCTTCAGTCTCTGTGCCCCCCTCCCACAGCCCGCAGTTCCCTCGCGGCCCCTGTCGGTTCATCAGGAGTCCCATCCCCGAGGCTCCCAGCATCCCTTCAGATATTTTATTGCAGTTTGTGTTCAGTAAAGCTCACTTGCATTAGGTTTCTACTGACAGTATGCGTGGACATCGGTGACGTCTACTCTCATCCGGGGGTCTGAGGCCTCCTGAAATCTCCATGCAGGCTCGTGCAGGACAAGGCAGAGGGGTAAGGCTGAGCGTCAGCGTCAGAGGGCTTCCTCCGCCCCGGCCTCAGGTGGCAGAGGCCAGGGCACCTCGGCTCCCCTGGGACCCTCCCACGACGGACTTCCCCAGAACGGGCTCTGGTGTCTGGCCAGGCTGGGGTCCTGTGGACCCACAGGAGGGGCGTGTCAGATAGGCAGGGGCCTGTGGCTGATCTCGTCCAAACATGGGCCCATGACCGCACAAGGGCTGGGTGGGAGAGAGATGTGCCTTGAGCAGGGACAGTGAGCCTGAGCGGCTGGCGGGAAGTTGACCCTGGGCTGTAGGGATGTGTGTGTGTGGGGGGGGCACGCTCTGCTTCTTCAGGCGGAGCTGGGAAGACGGATGGGTGCTTTCTAGCAGAGGCAGCTGGCTGCAGGGTGAGAACGTGGCTGGACTCTGCTGGGGTGTGGCCACCCAGGTCCTGTGGTGGACAGCGGGACAGACTAGGGTGGGAGATCGCCCCGGAGCCCGTCCAGGTGCCATGCTGTGCCCAGCTCAGGATTTGGCTCCTGCTGGCCCCAGGGCACGCTGTGGGACCCGGTGCCCCCTTCCCTGCCCACTGAGTCCCCTGGTGCCTGCGGGATGCCTGTGTCCCTTCCCTCCCCACAAGCCTTGGCAAGCACAGGGCTTCCTCCTCCCCTGCTGGCTAGTCAGTCCGAAGTCCTTCCCTTCGCTATCTGGTGGCCCACCGCGAGCTTCCGGTAGCGCCCTGGAGGGCAGCCGAGGGCGGGGAAGGTCAGGGCGTGGTCCCCAGTGCCCCAGGCCGGTCCAGAGCGGCCTGCAGGGCCGCGACCACCGGGATGTGCTGTGCCGTCCCGGGACTGGGGTTGGGCTCCGCTCTGGGGCCACTGAGCACGCGACGCCGGCGGTGGCCCGTGCGTCCCCCGCCCCCGGGCCCGCGCGCAGAGAACCAGGCCGCGCACCGCCGCGCTCTCAGGCTGAACCTCTTTATTAAGCGCCGCGGCCGGGGCGCGCCGAGCCCCGCGGTGCCGGCTGTAGTGTGGCGGCGGCTCAGGGCCCGTGCTCGGCCGCGTGCGAGGCGCAGTAGTACTTCTTGTGCGCGATGAAGGTGGACAGGCTGCTGAAGCGGATGTTGCACAGGCGGCAGTACCGCTGGCCGCCCGGCGCCGCCTTGCCCGGGGTCTGCACGCCCTTGTCCGCGCGGGGCGGCGGCGTCGGCGGGCGCGGCGGCCCCGCGTCGGGGCCCGGGGAGGGCGGCGGCGGCGGCGGGCCGGGCCGGGGGCTGCCGTCGGGCGCGCCGGGGCCCGGCTCCCGGGGTTCCCGGCCGTTGAGGCCGTCGCGGGGGGCGGCGGGCGAGGGCGTCCGGGCGCCGGCGGGGGGGCTGGGCCAGCAGCAGGCCGTGCGCCAGGCGGAGGTGCTCCACGAGGTCGCCGCGCACCGGCCCGTCGGGCGGGCAGTACGGGCACACGACGGCCGCGTCCTCGGGGGCGGCGCGCAGGCGGCGCGGGGCCGCGGGGCACGAGAACTTCTTGTGCGCCAGGTAGGCGTCGAGGCTGTGGAAGCTGACGCGGCAGGCCGTGCACTCGTGGTAGTCGGCCAGCGCGGGCAGCGCCGCGGGCAGCGCCGCGGGCAGCGCCGCGGGCAGGGCCGCCTGCCGCCGCGGCTTCTTGCTCAGGTCGATCGGGCCGTCGGCGGCGTCGGGCCCGCGGCTGCCGCTTCCGCTTCCGGGCCGGGGCGGCGGCGACGACGACGACGACGATGACGACGCTGCGGCGGGCGGCTCGGGGGCGGGGCCGGGCGGCAAGGGGGCGGGGCCGGCGGCGGGGGGCGGGGCCGCGCCGGCCGCGTGCAGCTCGTACAGCTTGCGGCGCCTGCGCGTGCGCACGGGGGGCGCGGCGGGCGCGGGGGGCCCCGGGGGCCCGGGGGGCCGGGCCGGCGCGGCGGCGGGTCGTGGCGCGAGGCGCAGTAGTAGCGCTTGTGCACCGTGTAGGTCTCGTGCCGGCTGAAGTGGATGTTGCAGGCCTCGCACAGCGTCCGGCGGGGGTCGTCGTCCTCGTCCGCCCCGCTGCCCGGGCTCGGGCTGCCCCGGCTGCCCGCCTCCGCCTCGGGCTCCGCCTCGGGGGTGGCCGCGCAGCCCGCCTCGTCCTCGCGCGTCCCGGTGCGAGGCGACGCACGTCCCGCGTCGGCGTCTGCGGGCGGGGGGCCGGGAGGCGCGCGGGCGGGGGCCGGGGGCGCCTTGGGCCTGCGCGCGGGGGCCCCGTCGTCGGGCGCGCGGCGGCCGGAGCAGTAGAGGCGCTTGTGCACGTAGAAGTTGTTGACGTTGTTGAAGGTGATGTCGCACTCGAAGCACGTGGCGCCCTTGGGGGCCCCCGCGAAGAGCCCGGCCGGCGCCCCCGCGCCCGCCTGCAGCCGGCTGTGCACCAGCTCGGACATCTTGGCCAGGATCTCGGAGGCCGGCGGCGCCGCGGCGAACTGCGGCAGGAAGAGCGCGCCGGCCGCCAGCCCCAGCTCGCCCGGGCCGGGGCTGCAGTCCGGCGTGGGGCTGGACAGCTCGGCCTTCACCCTGGCCGCGGCGGGGCTGGGCGGGGACGGTGTCCGCGATGCGGCCGGAGGCCCTGGCTCCGCCTCGGGCTCTTCCGTGGCAGCCTCGGTCTTGATGGCCCGGGGCGCTGCCGGGGGCTCGCTGCTGCCCCCGTTCTGGGGGGTGGCTCTGGCCTCTCCATTGGTGGTCTCCACTGGGGCCTTCCTGTCCAGTCCTGGCGATGGGGTGGGCGCCAGACCGACGTCGGTAGAAGCCAGGGGGCCGTGCAGGGCCGTGGGCTGCTGGAAGCTGGCCAGACTGTCTGCAGGGAGACCCCAGGGGCCACACTTCAGGGCTGGAGCAGGACCTCCCTGGGCCAGACCTGAGGAGGGGGAGGGCGGGAAAGGGACAGCTGGACTGGGCAGAGGTGGTGGAGGGCCAAGATTGACATTCACCCCTGGCGGCCATGGACCAGCCCCATCCCTGCCCAGTCCTCATGGGGAGCCCAGGGCCTCACCTGGGGGGAGCTTGGCAGCGGGGTGCCCGGCCCCTGGCGAGTAGATCTCAGCCTTGGACCCCGGCTGGCAGACCATGTGGTTGGTCACCAGGTGGCTGTAGAGGATGTCCCTTGTGGTGGAGATGAAGCCACAGCTGTGGCAGACACCTGCAGGCAGGCTGTGCTGTCAGGGCCCTGGGGCAGGTGCCCCCCACCCCCGGCCCCTTCCCGGCCCCCACCTACCGCTTAGCGTGTCTGTGTGCACCTTCAGGTGCCTCTCACAGTTGGCCTTGGTGGTAAAGGCCGACAGGCAGATCAGACAGATGAAGGGCCGTTCTCCTGGAACACAGGGCTGAGTGAGGGGTGGGCTCCTGGAGCCCAGCTGGCCAAGGACCTGTGACATGGGGCGGGGGGGGGGGTGTCTGTGTGAACTCTGCCTTCTCTGCCCCTTGTGTCCTGGGACTGTGGCAAGGGCCCGGCCCCGAGCTGACCCTTCTGATGAGCACAAGTGGGCCATGTGCTGCAGGAGCACTGGGGTGCGGTGGGAGGGCCACACAGGTCTGTGGCAGGGCGGGCAGCTGGGGGCCGGAGGGGACAGAAATGCATTGCTTGGGGGGGGGGCACGCACGCCCTGCTGCAGACAGCGGGGGTCCTGGGGAGGGGCTCACCGCTGTGGCTGCGCATGTGGATCTCCAGGGAGCTGGCGCTGGGACAGCTCTTGCGGCACTGGGGAAAGGGGCAGACGCGCTCGTTGGGGTAGGTCTCCTTGGGCTTGTCGTCGGCGGCTGCGGCCACAGCACCGGTGCTCTGGCGGCTGGCACAGTAGTACAGCAGGTGGGCTTGGAGGTTCCTCTCGCTGCGGTACCAGATGCCACAGTCTTTGCAGGGGAAGACGTCTTCTGTTGGGGGAGAGGTGGGCGCAGGCTGAGGGGGCACCGTAGCGGGGGGGCTGCCCACAGTTCAAGGCCAGGCAGTGAGCCTCCAGAAGCAGATGGCTTTGCACGCGTGGCCTCTGACATCCCGAGAAGTGAGATGCAGGAATGGCGGGGCGGGGGGCCCTCCCTCCTGGTCACTGCTGCTCACGCTCTGTCCCTTGAGAACTCGGGTTCTCTTTCTCTCGCTCTCCAGGATGCCGTCGGACCGCATGGATGGGGGTCTTTGAGTAACGCCCCCGCAGGCCGGCCCCCATGCTGCCTCCTAGCAGTGAGCCCCCCCGCAGAAAGAAGCCAGAGCCTCTGTGGGGGCCAGAGGGAGGGGTGTGGCCGTGCCCACAGACCCCCGATGGAGGGAGGCTGGACGGCTGCCGTGCTGTACGTGTGACCTGGCGCGTGTAACCCGGCAGGGGTGGCCACGTGGCGGTGAGGGCAGGCAGGTCCCTGCCGGGGCTGGAGGGCTGTGAGCGGGTGGGAGGGCGGGCAGCGACCTGGGCCCCTGTGGAGGAGACCCTGAGTGTGCGCAGGGGAGCCCGTCCGAGGGGCCAGGTGCGGACACCCGTGACGCCCGTGGGCAAGAGGACGAGAGCAGAGCATGGCTCCGGGCGGCCTCGAGGGGGCGGCCGGGGGCTGCGGAGGGAGAGGAGCCCTCCCCCTCTTAACTCCCCCCGCCCCCCCCGTGGTTTCACATCCGCTACCGATGGGTCAGGACTGCTTAATTCTGCACGTTTATCTCAGACGGGAGGCCTGTGACTTTGGTTTGTAGGAGCTCAGGTGGCAGGGGTGCAGGGTTTTCCCAGCTGGGCAGGTTTTTCTCGTGGGTGGTTCTTGGGGTCCTCCTAGCCGGATGGTGAGGAAAGCTGTCTGTCTCTGCTCCACGGCCCGCTGCCCCTTGGCTGAAGACAGGGCAGCAGAGGCCTCGTTCTGGGCCCTAGGACGTGTCCAGGCTCTAGTGCAGCTTAGGACCCGGTTCTCACGCCGGCGTCAGATGTATCCTGGGTCCCCAGTTACGGCAGAGGGGACCCTCCTCCTCCCTCTCGTGTTCCTCTGATTTGGGGGCCTCAGGGCAGCTCTGTTCGTTGGCTGAGGCGCTGAGCTCGAACTGTAGCCTGAAAGCACCTGGTGGGTTTGTTTCTGTCCCTGTGGGGCCGGGGCCGGGGCTGGGAAGGGTGCTGCTGGCTGTGGGTGGGGAGAGGGGCAGGGCCTCAGATGCCCGCTCGAGCCCTGGACGTAGGTCTGAGGTTTAGCGAGGACATTCATGGTCCCCCTGCCCCAGGGCTGACCAGGGCCGAGTCCCGCTGGTGCATGCGGGTGACCTGCGCAGACACCTGTGTTACTACGATCTCACTGCACAGGTGAGAAGACAGAGGCCCAGGGAGGTTGGGTCTGACTTAGACCAGGTATGGTGGACTCTGTACGGAAGCTATTCTAGCGCTCGAGGCAGAGGCGGGTGCTGGGGGGAAGGGAGTAGGGCGCGTACGGCGTGTAGCCCACGGTGGCCACGGTCCTGCTGTTTCTGGGTGACGTGTGGACACCAAAGCGTCAGACCCAAGCGGGGGAAGCCATCCCAGCACCTTGGACTCCCTTGGCCCCCTCCGAGCAGCCAGGACAGAGGATGGGGCCGGCGGGGGTGAGGCTGGCTCCGTGCTGGGGACTGGACGGACCTTGCTGGGTCACTCCGGGCACTGCTCCTGGCGGCTGCGGGGAGCGGGATCTTCCGGGCCCGGAGAGCCCCTTCCTGTCTCCCCCCCTGCAACCGCGGTGTCTGGATGGGTTGTGCCTGCTCAGCAGCCCCTCGGTCCCCTGCGCCCAGTCCCCGCAGAGGACCCGTGCTCTCCCTGGAGGGCTCTGGGGGTGAATATCCACCTGCGGCTCGTGCCTCCCCCAAGTCATTTCCACCAGTCACAGATGCACATGGGCATCACCCGAGACTGAGTGACGCAAGCCACGTCCCCTCCACACCCTCCCTCCTGCCCACTCAGCTCCGTGGTCCTTTCTCTGCCCTGGGTGTCTCCACAGCCAGGATGCCGCGCACCCCCACTGCCCTCAGGTGCCGCCTCCGGGGCTCCCCTTTGGTGGGGGCCATGGTGCTCCGCGCGAGCCACGGCAGGTCCCCGTCCAGCCTGTGCTGCAAGCCTGCCTCGTGTGGGGCTTCAACATCTCTTCTTTCCCGTCCTGCGGCCCTGCCTTTGCCACCCCTCATGGCCCGGGGATCTCGGCCGCGGGAGCGGACTCGGCCCGAGTGCCCGTGGCTCCCAGAGGAAGTGTGGGCCCTCGCCTGGCGCCACGCTGGTAGAACCACGTTGCTGGCTCGGGCCCAAGCGCTCCGAACAAAGTTGGCCACTGCCATCCTCTGATTGTGCCCCCATGTCGTGAGCTGTGCCATGCGGGGGGCCGGCTGGGCAACCCTGGAGCCTGGACCCCTTGGTTGGTGTGTGTGGCGCGCAGAGGAAGCCCTACTCTGTGCGCAGCCGCGGTCCGACCCCGAGCACCCCACAGGGAGCAAGCGAGTCTCCCACCCAGGTGTTCCCCCGGCGAGGCTCTGCCCAGGGGAGGCCGGGCCCTGTAGTGGACACGGGCGAGTGGACACGGTCCTGGCCTCTGCCGGCTGGGAGCCAGGCTGCTGCACAGCACCCCACCATGGACACGTATCCTGCTCCTTGCCCAGCTGCAGGGGGAGAGCAGGTGGGGCCGGGGGACCCTGTGGGGATGGCCCCTAGGGCCTGCCCCTGTCCCCCACACTCATCGGCTGCAGCATGGCCTCCGCCGCTCAGGTCCCAGTGCTCAGCCCCAGAGCCCAGGGCGCACGCGTCGTGTACTCACTGTTGATGACTGCTGTGGCCAGGATGGACGCCATGCCGGCCTGCTGCGGCAGGAGCTGGATGTCGGCGGGGGCCGGGCCCCCGGGCTCTGCTGGCGTCTTCACAGCGTGGCTGGAGGGGGGCCCGGGCTCAGCCGCCATGAGCAGCACGCTCAGCTGTCCGCCGGCAGGCACTGGCTTGGTGAGTCTGCACCAGAGGGCCTCATCTGTGGGGGTGAAAGCCTTGGTGACTGGAGGGCTGCAGGCGACTCACCCTCCCGTTCTGAGCCCCTCTGCGTGGCCCTCTCCTGGAGACCAGGGTTCTGAATGCGGGCGGGAATGGAGCCAGGCCCACGGCTGGGCCAGGCCCGTCTCTGTAATGACCATCCTGCCTATAGGAGCGACCGCCTCATGGGGGGCCCCGAGGGGCGCCCACACGGCTGCCCTGGTGTCCAGGAGAGCGGTGGCCTGGGGGACAGGCAACAGAGCTGGGTGCCCGGCGGGCCCTCCACTCCCCACTGCTCCCCTGAGAGCGGTCGTTCCTGTGGTGGCCGGCAGGGGGCAGCTCCAGCCAACCTCCCAGGCACTCGCCTGCCCTCTGGCTTGGGCTTGAGGCCACCAGGAACCCCACACCCAGAGCTGCAGCCCTGCCCTCCACCTCCCAGCCCAAACTCACGCCTGTCCTCTGTGAGGACCTTGTCCTGTCTGGCGGACAGGGGCTGGAGCCCTGCTGACCGGGGTGGGAAGGGGCAGGCCACGCAGCACTAACTGGCCTGCGTCCTGGCCGGGTTAACATACCCAGGGCTGACGGCACGTCCCAGCACCCCTTCATGGGTGGGGGCTGGGGTCCTTGCAGGGGACAGAGAAGGGGAGTGTGGCCCAGGTTCCCACACTCCACCTCCAGCAAGCCAAGGAGACTCCTGGGGGGAACTGAGCCGGAGAGGGGGCTGCCCGTTAAGGCCCGCCGGGCTGGGCATGTGCCCCTGGCCTGCCCCGGACGGCCTCTGGCTCCCTCCGGAAATGAGAGCTGCCCATGGGACAGAGCTTGTCTCCTCTGGGAGCATGCCGCCGCGAATGTACCGCGTGCGGGGACGCAACGTGGCCGTGCTCCCCCCACCCCAGAAACATTCCAGCAAAGCAGAGCCCCCCACAGGGGAACTAGGTCACCTCCTGTGGTCACAGGGCACACACCCTCCCGACGGCGGTGCTGGCCCAACCTGGCGTGGCTGCAGAAACTGTCCTGTTCTGTCCTGACGTCATCCCCTTGGGGAGGGAGGAGGCCCCCGCCTCACATCTGAGGGGCCTGAGCTCCCGGAACCGAACAGTGTGTGTCGGGGGGGGTCCTTCCCTCCCTCCCGAGTCACTCCTTCTAGAAGGTACGGGGGGCAAGGCCAGAAACAGGCCCGCGAAGGCCAGGGGATGTGGCCCGGCCTCACGTGGCTGGGTCTGAATGTGGCCCTCCTGCCCTTCCTGGAGCACGGTGGACTGCACAGGACTGTGGTCTAGCATGCACTCGGCCCCTGGGGCCTGGGATTCTCTGCTGACCCTGGCGGTCTGCTAGAGACCCGGGGAGAGCCGCAGCATGCCAGCCCCCTGCGATCCTGGGGCTGACCTCCTCCATCAGGAGGCCCCAAGGCCTGGCCCTAGCTCACCTACTCTGCTGGGGCCAGCAGGCTGCTGTCCCTTTAAGGGCCAGCCAGGGCCAGCTGAGTGACCCCCACCTGCCGGAAGGCCGCGAGGGAAGCGCCATGATACCAACCCTTCCTGTAGATCTCCGCGTTGGCTTCGGCCTGGGTCAGGGCCTGGGGCAGCGACCGCAGCCAGCAGTGCTCGTCCTCCAGCAGCAGCGTCCGGGCAGCGCCCTGGGGAGAGGAAGAGGACCCGTCAAGGACAGACATGGGAAGAGCCCGCCCGGGGGTCCTGCACGGCGCCGAGGGAAGAGGCCGAGCCGGTGGCAGGGAGTCCTCCCACCAACGCAGCCAGCAGCCGGCCCCTTCCATGCCCGGGGCATTGGGCTTGCTTAGAAACCGCGGCCCAGGGAGCGGCGGAGAGGGGATTCGCACCCAGATCTGGGCTCTCGCCCTGCCTCCCTGCTCGGGCCGGCTGCGGAGTGCAACGGGGCAGCCTGTGGGGGCATGGGCCGGAGCGAGCACGGGCTGCCCCCATGCAGGCCCCCACAGTGAGCTAGGTCCGTGAGCTGAGGCCGAGGGGCGTTAATGTCTCCTTAGAGGGGGCTCCTCTGTCCTCCCCGAGGCACGGCGCGTTCCCCACCTGCTGCAGGGCACAGCAGGCCTCTCTGTCCTGAGGCCAGCACACGGCAGACACTAGAACATCCTCCTGGGCCCAGAGCCGAGGCCCCCGTGCTGAGGCTGGCTCAGCCTCCCTGAGGCTCCCAGAGACGGACATTCATGTGTGGGCTTAGCCCTTCTCCCACCTCGAGGACAGGGTGGGGAGGTGGGAGAAACGGGAGCGAGGCTCACCCCAGAACGAGGCTCGCCCAGCCTTGGCCTCTCCCTGGCTCGGTCTACAAGCCTGAAAGACAAGAGTGCTCTGGGCTCAGCCCATGAGGCTGCTGCCGGGGCCTGCAGAGTGGGGGGGTGGGGGGGTCCCTGATTGTTGACACCCAGGGCCACCCCAGCAGGAGAGGAGGTATACGGAGCCTGGTGCTGGGGAGGGAGGGCTGCCTGCGGTCCCGCTCCACAGCCGGGTCCCACAGCGCGGTGAGGAGACCAGCACCGGTCTGGGGAAGGCTCCAGGAGAGACGGAACCCTGGCCTTGCTTTGCCCTAGGAGGTCGGGGTGACTGCTGCCACACCCGGGCCCTCTGCCCCAGTGCCGGACCTGGGACTGGGCCGGCTTCTCTGAACAGGGGAGCCCAAGCTCCGCCCCCAGGCACTGTGGGCAAAGGCACAGCACGCACCCACTTCGGGGTACATTTGTTTTATGCAAACAAGTGCATTTTATTCAGAAGTGGTACACAGGGACCGCGTACTGGAAAACCAGTCTTGCTTGGAAACGCTGCCTCCCAGGCTGGGTGGTTCTGTGCACCCCAGGGGACCACGCAGCTGCCGGCTGGGACACCCCCACGGTGGGACAGTATCCTCAGATTCGGGGCACCTCCCTGCGAGGCACAAGCGCAGGTACTTCCCTGGGCTCTGGGGTCCAGTCCAGGCGTGGCACCCCGTCCACTCTGCCCGCACCTCCCCCACCCCGGCGGCAGACGCAGGCCCCCAAGCCGAGCACTCCTGCGGAAACTCCCAGCAAGGCTGAGGCAGCGTGGCCAGTGGGTGTGGCCTGGCCATGGAGGCAGAAGCAGTCTGCACCCACGCCTGCCCTCTACACAGAGGCGGTGTCCCTCCTCGGAGCTGTGACCCAAGGCTGGTGCTTGTCACAGACCTGCCACCGTCCTGCCACGGCTCCCGACAGTGGGGCTGGGTGGTCAAGGCTGCTTCTCAGCCCTGCCAGGGCATCAGGAAGCACCAAGCTGCGTGACCCCCTCCTTTCCAGCCATGCCCACCTGTGTGCAACCAGCACAGAAGACAGGAGCCCCCCCCCCCCACTGCCCTGCGGCCGGCAGGACACAGCAGGCAAGGGCTGCGCATTTGGGCCCAGAAGGCTGAGGTCCACTGGGGCCCCAGGTCCGCAGTGGCCACAGGCCAACCCCGGGGAGAGCATCTCCATCACAGAGCGGCTCTGGGCACCAACCTGCTTTTTGCAGACAGCTGGGGACCCCACAGCTGCGGAGCAGGACGCCAGCTGGGGGTCCCGCCGGCTCAGAGGGGCCACAGCCAGGGGGCTGGGGAGCGGCCGGGTGAGGCTGCCGCTGTGGTGGGTGACCGGCGGCTCCCACGTCCCGGCTGCGCTGACAGGGCCAGCAGCTCGCAGCAGGGCGGGGCTGGGCCTCCTGAGTCTCTAATGAATATTAATGAGCAGAGGAGGGTGAAAAAAATTAATCTGCCTGATTCTCCGATTGGCGCTGTGGTAACGATATGAAATCTAATTATTCGTTCCAATATTTCTAACCCTCAAACCGAGACTGACAGCCTCCCGGTAGGGTTAATGCTTATCACCCGCAGGGGCTGTGTGCAGGGGCTGTGTGCTCTCGCTTGATGGAAACGGGGGCTGCTGACGCTGCACCGCCCGGCTCCTGCGGCCCGAGCGAAGGCGGCGGCGCCGGGGTCCCTGCCTGGCGGCGGCGGCAGGTGGGCCAGGAGGACCGGGGCTGGGGGCGGATCGGCCGGGGCCTCTGGGGCTGCCTGACGCGGCCCGTGACCTCTCAACGCCGGGGCCCCCCGCCTGAACGGGGGCGGCCTGGGGACACCACCTTCCCTGGCCTCTCTGCCAGGCTTGCGCAAGCGTCCTGGGGCTGCGCGGCCGCCACCCTGGGGAGGGTCTAACGCGGCAGCCCGGCTGTCCGGGTTGGGTCTTCTCCACACCCCCCCCCCCCCCCCCCCCGAGCAGCCTGGTAACAGACGCCCCTTTCTCTGGCGGCCGAGGGCGTTGGGCAGAGGCAGGCTCTCTTCCCGGCGGACGCTGCGCTGCCCGTGAGCAGGGATGTGGGGTGCATGGCTGGCGGGGGCTGTCACTCCCCTGCCTGGCCCGTGCTGCCGGCCACCTTCCCTCCAAGGCGCCCCCCGGGTCCCATCCGGGTCCCGCTCACCCTGGACAGGCCGTGTCCGGGTTCAGGAAGACGCCCCCTCGCCCGCCCAGCCTGCAGCCCCGTGGCGTCGCGCATGTTCCTCCTGGCCCCAGGACGGCCCCAGGACCGCCCCACCCAGCCCCCCGAGCTAATGCGTGGCCACTCGAAGTCCCCGGTGCAGCTGAGATCACTCCTTGTTTCCCCCAACAAGGAGGTCCGTGTCTGGACTCCGTGTCTGCCGATAACCATCGGAAACTCTATCTCTGCCCCATCCGCTGTGACTTTATCGGGGCCGTTCCCAAACCTCGCCGGCCGCCTCGTAAAGCAGCATCACGGGGTGAAGGGAAGCAGGAGCTCCGTTCGGGCGGGGGAAGGGGGTAGCTCAGCCCGGCGAGCCACAGTGCCCTGCAGGAGGCCAGTGGGGCGGCCCAGGCCTCCCCCGGGCCACTGCGGGGCACGCTCCTGGGAGGTCAGGGTCTGATGGGGCCCTGCTCGCGCTCCCAGAGGCCCCTTTCTGTCCTTGGCTCCTCCTCTCCCCCAGACTCTGCGGAGAACCCACTCTTTCACCGGCGAGGACTGAGGCGCAGAGTCATGTGATGCCGGGGCCGCAGGCAGGGGCCGTGTGCGTGGGACTAGAAGTGGGGTCTGCGTGGTCTTGGCTTCCTTCCGTCCATCTACCTCCACTCCCCCCTCCACCCGTCCGTCCGTCCACTACCCACATATCCGTCCCTCCACTCAGCCCTCTACCTTCCTGCCCCGCCCACCCACCTGCCCTCCAGTCGAACAGTCCCCCAGAGCCTGGGGAGAGACTGGTGTGGGGCGCCAGGAGCAGAACGTGCCGGCCCCATCTCCCAGGCTGACGGGAGACCACCAGCGAAGGCTGGAGGCAGAATGTGCTGGAGGCACAGGCTGAGCCGAGCACGCGGCGGGGCGGGGTGGGATGGGGGCCGTGGGGACAGCTCCTGGTGGCCGCCAGCCCTCTTCCTCGGGTGGCCCTCGGGCTCACGGATGGAGCCAGCTGGGCGGGCGGGCCTGGTGCCCACGGCAGTCCTGGCCGCACAAGGAGAGCCCTCTCCCACCCACCACTCAGCTCAGGTCTTCCCCGTGCGGCGGGGGGTGTCCCGTGGTCCCCGAGACCAGGCAGTTCTTCCTCCTGGGCCTCCAGGCGGCCGGTCTGAGTGGACCCTTTGCGCCCACAGCCGCTCCCAGACCCTCTCCTCCAGCTGCAGGCAGAGAGGCTGAGGTGTGGGGGCGGGATCAGGGACCCAGAAAGGCAGCGGCAGGCCGTCCGCCTCAGAGCACCCCGCACCGCCCTCCTCGCTGCCCCGGCGCTTGGGCCAAGCCTGACCGTCTGCCTCCTCAGGCGCCGGCTGCCCAGTGGACGACAGGGGCCTACCCGGGCTGGACCCGGCTCTGCACGTGCCCGCTCCGTGCAGCAGCTGGACGTGCCCCCAAGGACAGGCCTACCCAGAGCTGTGGACGTGGCCTTATTTGGAAAAAGGTCTTAGCCGATGGGATCAAACTGGGGACAGTCCAGGCTTACCCAGCGTCCCGAGTCTAGCCACGCGTGTCCTGACTGGGGCAGAGGGGCAGAGGCCGGGTGGTCCTGCGAGGAGGCTGGACTCTGCTGGGCAGTGCCCCAGTGCCCAGCCTCAGGGCTTCCCGCACGAGGGCCGCTCCGAGCCGGTGGGGCCCCCCCGTGCCTGGCAGCACTGCCATCTCCAGCTGCCGGATGGGCGAGGCCCGCGCGAGGGCGCTCTGGGCCGATCCCCGCGTGAGGACGCGTGGCCCCGCATGGCCCAGCCGGCTCGTTCCAACCACTCTGGAAGGGCCTTCTCCCCAGCAGACCTGCCGCCCTCCTGCACCCACGACCCCTGCTGCCAGCTCTGTGATGTCACGGTGGCCTCATGGCCGCAGTGGGTAAGCCCTGGGGGGACTACTGGACAGACAGATGGGTCGAGCCACTGTGGGCCAGGCTCAGCGTGAGAGTTTGCTCATTCATTCATTTGCTCCTTTGTTCATTAATTTTTCCGTCCATCCATCCACCCGTCCATCTGTCCGTCCGTCCGTCCACCCGTCCATCTGTCCGTCCATCCGTCCATCCATCCACCCGTCCATCTGTCTGTCTGTCCATCCACCCACCCGTCCACCTGTCCGTCCATCCATCCATCCATCCGTCCCTTCCTCCACCTGTCTGTCTGTCCATCCGTCCATCTACCCATCCATCCACCGAACTATTCTGAATATTTCTGGGGTACATGACTGCAAATCTCAGAGGCGCTGGGTTTCTGAACCCTGGGAAGTGGAAGCTACCGCTCGACCAGGGAGGGACCTGCCCAAGGTCACAGAGCAAGCTGGTGGACGACTCACTCTGGACCTGACCCCTGCCAGGCTCTGTGCACTCGCTCTGTGTACTTCTGGGGTTCCCACCCCCACAGTCTCGTGTGTGTGGGGTTAGGGGGACAGGAGAGCCACCCCCGTCCCACTCCCATCGGCAAGTAGCTCCGGGGCTAAGGAAGTCAGCAAGGAAGGGCCGCCCCACTGTCGGAGCCCCTCTGCGAACAGCTCCGGCACACCGCCTGGCGGCTGATCGGACGATCTGGGCTGGGAGGTGCCGGGGGAGACAACCGGGACCCATCCGCTGAGCTCGATAAGGGGCTCGCTGAAACGTTAGCAAAAATATTTAGACAATAAATGAAGTATCGGAAAGGCGCGCGTATCTTTAAGAAATCAATCATCGTGTACGGTGTGTCTGGACGCTCGGCGCCGCCGCGCAGATAGCGCCTGCTGGGGAGATAGGGGTTAATCAAGGGTTTAGTTCTGTGGAGATAAAGCTGGGGGACCAGCAGGGGAGGCTCCTTCCTCCCTCCGCTCCTCGGCCAGAGCCTCAAAGGCCACGGGCTTCCCTGGCACTGGCCCCTCCCTCCCCGTGGACATCATCTCCCCGCCGGGGGGGCGCCTCCAACCTTGTGCCAAGTCCCCCGGGCTGACCTGCACCCCAGGCCCAAGGAGGACAAAGCCCTCAGAGAGGAGGGCGGGGTGGGGACGTGGCCAAGACCCTGGGGCCGGGTCAGCCTGTCCTTGCGGGGCCGCAGCGGTCTCAGCGGGGAGTCCCCGTCTGCTACTTGATTCTGACACCGCTACCGAGTCACTCAGCCTGCTGGACGCTCGGCTTCCTCCTCTGTGTGGTGGGGAGTAGTGGACACGGCGCCGGCAGAGAAGACCGGGGCCGGGCACGAGGCGGGCGCCCTCGGTGTGTGCAGGGAGCGACACCTGCCTGTCCCGGAGGGACGGACGGTCTCCAGAGCCGGGAGCAGGGGAGAGGGGCAGGCCACACATAGGCGCACCCCTTTATCTCGTCAGTGCTTCCGAGAACTCAGACGGGGAGCTCTCAGCCCACACATTCCTCCTCCTAGCCGTGGACGGCCCCTCAACAGCCCACCCTCTGAAAAGTCAACTCCTGCTTACATGCCTCCAGTGATGGGGAGCTCACTGCTTCAAGAGGCTGCTCGGAACACCAGTCTCCGTTCTCTCTGCGGAGCCAAAGTCTGCCTTGTGGTCGCCACGGATTTTTCCCTGCTTGGGCCATGGGACAGGAGGGCCAGCCGTCCTGTGCGCTGGTGGTAAGCACGGTGCAGGCACTGTCTCATCTACCCGCCCTGGGAGGCGGGCGTGCCACCAGCTCCCCTCTTGGCAGACGAGAGCTGCAGCTCTGCCACCCTGTCCTCCGCAGGGACGTTGGAGGGTCTGCAGGCTCAGGCCCCACGGACCCTTCAGGGCTCTCTTGTGTCCCCACTGCAGCCCCACAGGCTCAGGAGCAGAAGCTCAAGGAGCTCAGGACCCTGCCCGGGAGTGGAACAGCCACGGTGAGGAGGCCGCGGGGCTGGACCCTGTGCCGTGGGGCCGGCCTGCTCCGGGGGTGGGAGCCCTCGGTCCTGCCAGCCTCCAACCACATGGCCAAGGCCAGCACGCGGTCCCCCGCCCAGGTGCTCCGCCACGATGGGCAGCGTGGGTGGCCCCGGGGGGGCCTCGGCCGGGCTGCACGTCTAGATCCTAGGAGACTGCCTGGATCTCTGGAGCCAGGCCCCAGCCCAGAGACTCTGATGCACATGGGCGCTATGGACGGTGGTCCAAGGGCCTGCAGCTGGGCACTCCCCTGGCAGCTCCCCACCAGCCCCGTGGATACCACTGCAGGCCGAGTCCCCGCACCCTGGTTTCTGCAGCTGAGAAATGGGGCTTCTGTTGGACTGCGGCTAGATGGAGCAGCTCGGGCAGCACCTGGTCTCTCTGCATGGGGGAACCCTGCCCTGCAGCCCTGCCACTGCCCGAAACCACACGGAGGCTGACCAGAGGCCCACACCTGGGGCCTGAGGACCAGGAGGCCCGGCACTGAGGGGCACCCAGCAGCCAGGTTGCACCTGGGTCAAGTCGCACTGGAATGCGACATCGGGAATCAGAAATGGCCCAGGCTGTGGCTGCCCGTCTGGGGCGCCTGAGCCCGGGCTTGAGGGGACCCACCCAGGGGGCCTCCTGGCCTTTTAAGCGAGGGGCCGCAGGGCGAGGAGAGGTTTCTAGAATACGCGTCACGTCCAGCCCCTCCTGGTTCTGGTTCTACTGCACACTGTGCTTTTGGCCACCATTTCCCAGACACCAGTGCCCTGTCTTCACCAGAGTGTATTTTAGAAGGAGCTTTTGTACCCGTGCGAGAGGACGCACACCGACTTCCGTAAGAAAGCACTAACCCCGAAGCGAGGGACCCTCTTGCAGAGGCGATCGTGGGAGGGCGCCGCCCGGGAGGGCTTCTTAGTGACACAGGCAGGTCGTAAGTGCTGAGGACGTGGAGACCCTGGGGCACCAGAAGGAACCCCAGGGACGAACTGAACCTCAGTGTCTGCTGCCGCGGTCCCCAAGCTCCCAGAAAACCACCTCGCTTGTCCCTGCCCACGAAGGCCAGGTCCAGCCTGGGATCCATCCCACACTGGGATCCTTGTCGCCGCCCTACTGCAAACACACGTCTCTTTCTGTCTTGCCAACTTCTACTCATTCACTAAGGGCCTCCTCCAAGAAGCCCTACTCATTCTTGTGTCACCTCCTCCAGGAAGCCTTCCTTGTGCTCCCAGGCACCTCCTTCCTACCCTCCCAGTCCCAACACCTCAGGCCCATAGAGGGGCAGGCACTCCGGGGCCAGAGTGTAACCAGGGCTGGGCTCTCACAGCTGAGGGGGGTCTGTGCCCCGGGCAGGCCTCTGCCCAGGCTGCTGCCCTGCAGCCGGACGGTGGGTGGCTGGGGTTGGGGCTCCTTACCGGTTCCAGCTGCCCGGGCGATGAGACCTTGCTGTGCACGTTCCCACGGAAGGGGCCCCAGGACAGGCCCTCGGCGAGATTGTGCCGAGCCCTCACGCAGCTCTGCCCGTCCTTCCGCAGTAGCTCCAGCTCGTCTGTGGGGAGAAGCACCGGGGAGTTAGGCGTGCCTGCCGCGGTGACCACCCAGTCCCGCCGACGGCCCGGCGCACTCCAGCTCTGCAGCCCCAAGCCCACCGGGAGCAGCTGCTGGGACTGGGGCACCCCAGCGGGCCTGTGGCCCTGGGAGCCGGGCCGACCCTGCAGCAAGCCCTTGTCTGGGGGCCGCAGGGAACGGGACGGGGCGCCCGCAGCCGGATCTGAGCCGGGGGGGACCACGGCTGCTGCGTTAGGACGTGTGTCTCCAGCACATGGGGGGTGCACAGTGGAGGGTGCCAACATCGGTGAGGCTGGCCTCTTGGTCCCCCCTCGGCACAGTCCTCCCAGCCCCTCCCCACTGGCCTGAGCCCCCCCCCCCCCCCCCCCCCGCCCCCCCCCCCCCCCCCCCCCAGACTCACAGAGCAAGCCTGTGACGGCAGCCGGGAAAACGCCCCCCGAGACTTCCTGCCCAATCGGGCCGCACGAGGCCTGATGTGTTCACCCGCCAACACGCTTCGCACAGCTCGCAGAGCAGAAACCAAGTCAAAGAGCCACGCACCACCCCAGGGCCCTGGGCAAAGCAGAGTCTGCCCCTGGGGGGCCCTGATCTTGGCTCCGTTCACGCCCTGCAGATGGGCAGGGGCGGGGACCCAGAATACTGCTGCCGGAACCACCACTCACTTTCTAGAAAGGCCTGGGCCCTGAGTCTTGCTGCCTCACTGCAAGGCCTCTCCTCGATGAGGGTCTGAGACACTTGGGGGCCGTGGCCGCCTGTGCCGTGCAGGGAGGGGGCTGCAAATCCTCCAGGCGCCAAGTGCTCCTGTGGCCCGGCAGGGGCCCCGGGGCACGGGTAGGAGAGCCAACACAGGGCATGGCTGCATTTCCACAGACAGACGGGCCTCCGCTGGGAGTCCCTGAGACCATCATTCTCCCCAGGGCAAGACTTGGAGTGGGACAGGGTCTGGAGTCAGGCTCCCGGGTACAGCCAGCCTCCCCGCACGGTCCACAGGACCATCTACGGGGGCTGCACGCTGATGCCTGGAAGATCCATGTGCCTAGAACTAGTGAACGCGCCCTTATTTGGAAAAAGGGTCTTTGTAGATGTAATTGAGTTAGGAGGCTGAGAGAAGACCCTCCTGGATTAACGGACGGGACCCTAAACTCAGTGACAGACGTCCCTGCAAGAGACCCAGAGAAGAGATGGAGAAGGCAGAGACCAGAGTGACGGGGTCAGGGGGAAGCCGGACCCTAGGCCCTGGAGCTGGGGGAGGCAGGAAGGCCCCTCCTCCCCCACTGCCCCGGGAGCCTCCAGAGGGACACAGCCCTAGCCCAGCCCTGGGAGGGAATAGATTTTTGAGGTGTTAGGGCCCCAAGGTTGTGTGCGTTTGTTGGGGCAGGCCTGGGGATTCTTTGAACTGCCTAAGCCTCTGTGTCCTCCTGGGGCGAGGGGACAGGCAGTCATGCCCTCAGAGGGCAGTCCCTTCCCTGATCCCACACCCTCTGCCCAGGAAGGCCGGGCTACCTTGTACCTCGGGTGCCACCCGGGCTGCCTGGGCCCACGGAGGCCTCACGTGGCCTGGCCTGGTCCCCAAGCAAGCGCTGTGGCGGCGGCCCCACTTCCTGGAGCCCCGATCGGGCAGGCTGTGGCCTTAATGGGCCCGATTATCAGATAACTGCCGGCCTAATGGCAGAGATAAGGTGTAAATACGCCAGGAGGCCCAGCTAAAACGTTCTAACTGGGTCCTTGTCTTCCCTGGGGCAGATAAGATGGCAGGGACCAGAACGAGGCTGGGGAGGCCCGCGCCCCATCATCAGCCCCCTGGAGAAGGGGCAGAGACTGGCTCTGTCACTTTGCAGCTCGCCCACCAGGGTCCACGTCCCTCGCCAGTCCACCCAGGACACCTGGGCCCCAGCCCAGGGCGTTGCCCATGGGCCACCCCTCTCTGGCCCCGCAGGGCCTTATCCTCAGGGACAGGAGTGTGACCCAGCCGGCACAGTCACCCACCCCTACTCCAGCCAATTAAGTCCGCTTTCTCCCTACGCCCCTTACAGGTGAGGACTGAGGCCCCAAGAGGTCACGCAGCTGGTAGGGGCTGTCAGAATCTAAACCCGGGCCTCCTGGCTCTAGCTGAACCAGGGCCCTGGATGTATGTGGGTCTCTGGTTCCCTACCTGGCTGGCCCTCGGGGGACCAGCACATGTGAAGGAGGGGATGAGGAGGAGAAGGCTGCCTAGAGGCAAGCTTGCGGGGAACTCGTTTGTCTGTCCACCCGTCTGTCAAGCTGTCCAAGGCTGGTGGGGAGCCCACGATGGGCTGAGCCTGTGTGCCGCACCCCTGCCCCCTGTCCGAGGCTGGTGGGGAGCCCACGATGGGCTGAGCCTGTGCGCCGCACCCCTGTCCCCTGTCCGAGGCTGGTGGGGAGCCCACGATGGGCTGAGCCTGTGCGCCGCACCCCCGCTCCCCAGCTGTTGACGGGGGATCACGGGGGAACCGTCCAGCAACCTCATGCTGCGGCCAGCTCCTCTGCAGGCACCCAGAAACCTCGAAGCAACCAGGGGTTGGCTTGCCCTTGGACCTTTGAGCAGGGCTGGCCGTACGCCTTTCTGGACCGCATTTCACCTGCTGGGACCACAAGAGACAGGGACGGGGACCGGGAGCCCCTCCGTTCCCATCTCATTCTCCACCAGCACCCAGATGTCCTGGAAGGAGCCCGTTCCCGGCCTCGCTGGGCATGGAGCCCCCATCGGGAGATGACACCTTCTACCTGAGGCAGGGGCCCACCTTCCCGTGGGAGGAGCCGCTGAGAATCCAGCGTGTGGGGAGCTGGCCTGGGGGTCCCCGAGGGTGGAGGAGGAGTGGGGGGGGCAGCCCCGGGCTTCCCAGGTTTTCCGTCTTGGGGCCCTGGCCTCATGCTGATGGAGGGAAGGAGCCAAGCCAGCGAGCCTCCCCCCACCCCTATGGGCGCCCACAGCCAACAGCCCTGCTCCCTAATCGGAACCCCAGGGCTGGCCAGCCGAGCCTCCCAGATAACAGCGTGGCTGGCGCTTCCCATGGCGGCCACTCCATCTTCTGGGTATCGTGCCCTGCCAGAGGGAGGGCTGGTTCCCGATAAAGGCTGCCATTCTGCAGGCCTCCGGGCAGAGCCCGGCACTCAGGCCTGGCGGGGGGCTGCGCGAGGCCAGGGAGAGGGGAGGAGGCCAGGAAGCCAAGGAACTTGGGCTGGGGATAGGGCCATGCTCACCACAAAAACCCACCTTCCTGCTTCAGGAAGGCGGGTTCTGAGGGGCTGTGCATTAGGGAGGGTGGCCCCTTGGGTGCATGAAGGGCGATGGTAGGTACCTCGCTGGGTGAGGGGAACACGGCTGGATCTCAGCCCCAGCTCACCCAGAGCCCTTGTCACAGTGTACAACCCAGGCAACTGTACATGGTGGCCCTGGCAACGTTCAACATCCACCTACTCAGATAACCTATTTCTAGCAAACAGTTCCTGTCTAACCTCTTGCGTAGTGGAAAGATGGTCAGGCAGTATTTGAGCCCAGTTAGCACCTACCAGAGACCCTCTCATACCCAGAAGCAAAACTGCATCAGGAAAGTGGGGGTGGGTGGGACCACCAGGGCCACCCACTCCTGCCGGGCTGGGAACCTCAGCTGAAGGCCAAGAATGAATGAGTGTAGATGAGTGAGGGCAAGGGGCGAAGGGGTGGGGGTACTGACAGGCAGGAAGACAGGTTTAAACCACCTCTGATAGCCAGCGGACCTGTGGTGGCCGGAGGGCCAGCTTCCCACCACACAGAGGCCTGGGGCCACGAGCACCCTAGCCACACTGCAGGCTCTCTGGACTTGGGACTCAGTGCTCACTCAGTCCCAAAGCCTCGCATGGGCACAGGCACGAGGGAGACACGGCCTCTGTCCTCTGCCTCTCCTAGGAGACCTGGGCAGTGGCCGCCAGGAGGGCGGGACAGCTGGGGGGCTTCCAGGTGGAGGTGTCCTTCTCCCTGACACCCTCCTGTGGCTCCTGTCTGCTCTCTCTTCCCAGCTCCAGGCTGGTCCTGGCCTCCATCCCCACAGGGGGTCATAGAGGTGATGACATGCACCCCGAGAACACGTGATCCCGACACAATTCCCAGCCCCCGCTTATCAAGCCTTAGCCTCGTGTCTCGCACAGCCACACTGAAGCTCTTCCCCCAGTGTACAGAGGGGGAAACCCAGGCTCGGAGGGGTTGAGCTACTGGCCTAAGACTCGCGATGGAGAGGGGAGACGTGAGCCCCAGCCCCAGCCCCGCTCACGGCCAGGCCCCGACGCCCTTCTCGGGGCTGATGCAGAAGGCCGCAGAAAGCCAGGGACGCCCCTGGAGGGGAGGTGGGCGCCTGCGGCAGGCTGGCGACTCCGGCTCTGTCTAGGCCCCCGTGGAGGTCAGGCTATCACTACCGATGCCACATCAGGACCAAGACCAAGACCAATTTATCCCGGCAAACAACCTCACACATGTGATTTCCAGAACAAACACATCGCGCAGGATTCAGTTTTGCCCCTAAGCATCTGTGATGAGCCGAGGCCAGGGTTCAGGCATATTTATAGGATTGAAAAGTCAGCTTAGGTGGGGCGCCTGAGTGGCTCAGTGGGTTAAGCCACTACCTTCAGCTCAGGTCATGATCTCGGGGTCCTCGGATCGAGTCCCGCATCAGGCTTCCTCCTCTCTGGCTCTCTGCCTGCCTCTCTGTGACCTTTCTCTGTCAAATAAATACAAAATCTTAAAAAAGTAGTCACCTTAGGTTCCAGAGCCCTCTGGCAGCACCCCAGAGGAGGCAGGAACAAGTGCTCCCACTTCTGGGGCCCTGATGGGAGGGGGTAGCCGGGTAAGAGACCTGGGGTCTGGAATCAGCAGGCCGGGGCTGGGTCCCGCCTCTGCCCCGCCCCTCTGGCCTCAGTTTACCTGCCGGGCCGGTAGCGGGGAGGGTGAAGGCGAGCGTGTTTGTCGGGGAGGCCAGCACAGCTCTCCCTCCCTGGGCCTTCCCGGGTCGTGGGGCCCAGCCCAGGGTGGCCCTTGAGCCACGGCCCCTGGCCAGCTCTGCCTCACACCCGGCAGAGCCCTCGGGGCCACAGTATGCACAGGGAGCCCGCTGGTCTGCAGAGGCAGCCTGGAGAGCTTGGGGTCCCATGGCAGGGATGCAATCACTGCCACAATGGTCAGGTCTGGGGCTCCAACCCTGAGCCCTCGGTCCCCTGCCTTCACCCGCATGGCTGTCTTGTGGCTCTGACTAGGGGAAGCCCTGGGTTCTGCAGGAGCGTCTGAGCTGGGGGCTGCCTCTGCACCTGGCAGGTGGGCTCCGGAGCAGACAGCAGGTCCACAGGCCCCGCAGCCCGCGGCCTGTGCGGGTGCTCTGGGGTCCCAGGGTCGCCGCCAGCCCTCACTCATCTAACCGGCCCATCGCCTGGCCCCACCCTGTGGCTCCCATGGGCCAGCTGGCCCCCGCCTTGTCGGGAGCGGCCCTATCTCAAGGATCATGCTGTTTGCCTTTGATAAAAGTCAGAAAAAAAGGGGGGGGGGAGAGGAAAAGAGGGAGGGGGGAGGAAGAAAGCCCTAGGCAGAGCCAGCCCCACCCTGCAGGCTTCTAGAAGCCTCCGTGGCACTCACCCAGAGTGGGTAAGGCTAGGAGGCTGTGTGTGTTTCCAAATGTCCTGTATGAGCACGGAAGTGAGGCCCAGAGAGGGTGAGCCACTCGCTCGCGGCCAGAGGGCACAGCATGGCCAGCAGGGGTGAGGGGGCGGCGTGGGGGGCACCGGCTGTCCCACAGTGAGGGGCCAGGCAGACCCTTCCCTCACGCGCTCGGCCACTCCCCCTGCAGGTGCAGACCGCACTGGTCCCGGCCAGCAGTACAAGCCCGGTGTCCCTGAGGGTAGCATGACTTGCCCAAGGTCACTGGCCGTCGAGTCCAGCACTTTCCCTGCCCCCAACATAGTCCTCCTGACTGGGGAACCATGAGCTTGGTGGCAGGCGAGGTCCTAGGGCAGAGAGAGACCACTGCTGTCTAAGGGCTGCCGGTCCTTCTGGAACTGCACTGCCTAGAGGAGGGGGTGCACGACGGATCCCTGTGAGCCCAGCCGTCGGGGAGGACGCAGGGTCTGTGCCACCCCGGAAGCCTTGAACCTGGGCCTGTGTCCCAGGACACACATGGCCCAGCTGCAAGGGCCATGGGGAGAACAGCCCCGCCTCCCCGATCAGCGCAAGGTGAGGGACGCACCGGAGGGGCAGGAAGGACAGGGACACGTGGCGGGTGCCCGGTGAGCGTCCTGCCAGGCCACGGCGGTCCCCACGGGATGCTGGCCAGACTCTCGACCGCTCTGGGCACGGGGCGTCCCGCTCCTAGAACAGACCACACCAGAGCCCACTCTTGGAGGTAAGGGGGCTTCCTGCGGACTCAGGTACATACAGCACCACAGGACCCCATTCCTCCCCCCGAGGCCTCGGCGCTCGGCCACAGCGGCCACTTCCTCCAGCTGTGCCCCTGGATCCCAACGGCCTTGGCCGGAAGGGAGATTTGGGACCCACACATGGCGGGCAGAGCCCGGTCACATGGATACAGCCAACGGGGGCCACCTCCTGGACAGTCACCCTGAGGTGCGCGGAGAACCCAGCCAGGTGGGTGGGCGCCCCCTGAAGTTTGGGAAGGGCAGGCCTGTGGCCAGGGAGCCCGCCGGTGGGGATGGGAGTGCGGAGTCTGTGCGGACGCCGCCTTCCCAGGGTCCGGCTGGAGGGGCGGCAAGTTCCCATCAGCTTTTGGGAATATCTTCACCCGCTGGGCCCACCCTGGCGGCACCCGTTTTTGCTTCCTGTGCAGACTGGGCAGCAAGGCCAGAGCAGGGGGCCTGGGGACAGGCTGAGCGGGAGTCCCTTGCACTGGGCATGAGGAAGGCATGGGGCCGTGTGCTGGTGGGTCCAAGTGCAGGGGCAGGGAGGGGCTGCCAGTGCCTGCAAAGGAGGCCTGAGCTGCTGCTGCCTCTCCCATGGGCCTCCCCAGGCCTGGGGCAGTGGCAGGACTCCCACCGGGGAGCCGACAGGCCCGGGGAGGTCCTGCTACCTCCTACCTCGCAGGGCAGCGGGAGTACAAGTATGCCCACACAGCCTGGGCCCCCAGCTAGCCAGCACGTCCCCTGGACCAAGCCATACCTGAAGGCCACATCAGGAGAAAATGGGCAGAGCCTGATCCCAGCCCTCCCTATCACCAGGGCCCCAGCCCCTGTGGGCAGAGTCCGGCCCATCTCAGGCCCAGGCCCCCCTCTGTGAATACTGGGGTTGAAGGGTTGCAGGGACGTGGCTGGAAGAGCTTTTGGGCAAAAACGGGATTGTCTGCGGTCCCAGAGCCCAGGCGGTTCTGACGCCTACTCGAGCAGCACAACCTCACCCCCACGAATCTGGCCCATCGCCTGCAGGGGCAGGACAGGATCCCAATGCCCAGGTTGTGCGCGCAGGCAGCGAGCCCACGGCACCTGCTGTGGCCACGAGAGAGGGAGTCATGGGGCAGGTGCCGCCCAGGAAGCAAGATGGCGGGGGCAGGGGGACACGGACACACATGCGGTCACTGGCTCAAGGGCCAAGTCCCTTGAGGTCTCAGGGCTTGAGCACCTGCCTCTCAGGAACCTGGGGTGAGGGTTTCCACCCTGCCTCTGGCCTGGGCAACCCCCCAGAGCTCCGCTGGGAGGCCCAGACCCCGTGACCTGAGGACACATAAAAACGAGGCCCACCAGCTGTCAACTTTGAGAAACCGTATTCACCCACAATCTGGGACTTCCAACCCCGTGCCGTGGCCGAGGCAGGCTCACTGTCCTGCGGCGTGAGGCCCCCAGAGAGGGAAGGGCTCTCTGGGACAAGAGGTGTTCAAAGGGCTTCACGCCCAGAACCTTCCTTCCTAAGTAGCTGGGCTTAGGCTAGAGCAGGTGGGTCTCAGAGCTCAGACCCTGCGACCCAGGGAGCCACTCCATGGGGACGCGGCCCACCCGCCAGGAGCCCCCAGCAGCCTGCCAGAGGTGCGCTGTCCACTGGACACGGGCCTCGGCCTAATGTGCCCACTCGCTGGGCGTGGGGCCACGTGCTCTCAGCTCCCTCCTGCCGCCGGGTGCTGCTGCCCGTGCTCCATCCCACTGGGCTGGCCTGAGCCTGGGTGGAGCCGCCAGGCCACACTCCTGGAAACCAGCTGCAGGGGGGTGGCTGGCAGGGCGGCTGGCTCTGCTGTAGGCCGGCGGGCGCCAGGCACAGCGCCCACCCCAGGGCATGGCTCTGGGCACCCCGGTTGGGACCTCCGTGTGCCCGTCCCCTCGCGCAGGCGGTGGGGGAGGGGGTGGCGAGGCCACTGGCTGCTGGCCTCTCCCTGCCTCCTGCTTCCTGGTACCCTGAGAGCCCTGTCCCCAGTGCTGGGGGCTGGACGCTCGTGGTCCATGAACTCAGCCTCTCCGATGGGCTGCCTGTTCTTCAGGCCGGGGTCACTGACGGCCGTGTCCTGCAGGCCCTGGCGGTGCCTGGGACCCGGGGGCACCTGTGTCTGGAGGAGGGCTCCGGGGGGCAGAGCCAATGCTGGACACCCAGAGCAGCCGACCAGCCATGAGCCTGGGCACACGCGTGACCCCGGGACTTCCCTCCCCACACCCCTGCCTGTGCTGGGGGGGGCACCCTTCTACAAGGAGTAGCACGGGGTGTGGGGGGGCAGGCCAGGAGGGGCAGGGCTGGGCCTGGGTCATGGGGAGCTGCCCTTGGACCACTGTGTGACTGCACCACAGGCCGGCAGGGGTTAGAACAGGAGCCGCGGCCCTGGCTCTGTGCTCCCCGCCCCCCCCCCCCGCCCCGCCCCGCCCCGCCCCGCCCCGCCCCACCCACCAGCTGGTGCCTGGGAACTTCTCTTCCTATCGCTGGAACATCACTGGAAATTATTGATTTTTTTGACACAGAACAACAGCCCATCTTTATCGGGCTGAACCCTGGCCCCAGCTAATGGCGGAGCTGGGGCCTCCTGGGAATCGCCAGCAGTGGGGGTGGGGCTCGTGGAGGCCCTTCACCGCTTGGGGGGCAGCAGCCCTGAGGGCAGGGGGCGTTTGTGGGTCTGGGGGCAGAGCCATGGGGACCAGGACATAGGTCGCTGGAAGGGACCCTGTGGGTAGCTAAAAGTCAGGTCTGGGGAGCAGGTTGTGGCGGGGGCGGCCTTCAACTCTGATCAGCCCCTCTGAATCCCCAACCCAGAGCTTCCTGGGGGGGGGGTTGTGCTCTCAGACACTAGACCCCCCGGAAAAAGCCAAGAACAGCTCACCTGGCAGGAGGAGACAGGGGGTGAGAGGTGGGGCCCGAGACCCCTTGGGGGTCTACGTGCCAGGCCCATGATGCTGCTAGGCTCCCCTCACAGCCCCACGGAGCCCAAGAACACTGCCTTCCTGGCACCTCTGAGTGTGAGAGCCCATAGTCCCTCCAGCCTTCTTGAAAAGCCAACTGCCGTGGGTCTAGGGGCCTCAGTCTTCCCAGCTGTGAAGTGGGGAGAGGGAGTCCCATCCGCTCCTGGGAGACCCTGAGGCTTGGGAGCTGGGGTGGGGGTCCGTGGCCCTCCCCGGCCCTGCCTTGTCCTGGCGGCAGGCTGGAAGCAGGATGTGTGATAAGAGAAAGAAAATGTCTCCTGTGCAAACAGCCTCTCTGGCTCCTATCGGCCTTCTGGCCCCTGCCCCGTTTTTCCAGGGGCCGACGCACTGAGGGCCCTTCCTTCCCATCCGGCCTCCAACTCACCACCTCCTGGCCTCTGGCCTGGCCAGCCCACCCTGCTGCTCCCTGTCTGGGCTGGGGTGTGGCCAGGGGTCCAGGCACAGTCTTCGCTCTGTAAATGGAAGGGTCTGGGCAGACGCCGAGTGGTCGCGAGGGTGGAGGGGTGACCCTGGGTAGTGACCCCAGCTTGGCAGGTACCCGCCTTCACCTAGGGTGGGGGGCAGCCACGGGCACGAGGTCACCTGACGTCATGGAGAACAGGACACTGCCAGCGCCTAGGGCCCAGTGAGCCCCTTAGGGCTTGCAAAGATCCTTCCAGAAATGCCAGTGGTCCCCAGGCACCTGCTGATCCCTTCTGAGCCTGGCGTCTCTCCTCTGCCCACCCACAGAGGCAGCGCTCCCACACGGGGGTGGCGGGGGGAGGCTAGGGCCCCCGGAGAGACCTGGGCCTACACGGGGTGCTGAACCTGCAGACACCTGCTTTCCTGGTGCTGAGCCGCCCGGGCCTCCATCCCGCCCCTCCCCCTTCCCTGCCATTGCCATCGGGGTGGTTCTCCCCCTTCCCAGACCAAACCAAGGTCAGGGAGGACCTGGCCACACAGTGGGGGGGCGGGTGAGAGTTCAAGCCCGGGGGTCCAACCGCGTCCAGGGCTCTGCCTTCATGCCCCCCGGACGGGTAGGGAGCAGGTCAAGAACAGGGCCGGGCCGGCAGGGGAAGAGCGTGCTGGGCGTAGACAGAAGCTCTTGCCCTCTGCCTGCATGAGACCCAGCTCCTTCCCCCCTCTCCTCTGCTCAGGAACCCTCAGGCTTTCCCCGGACCCCAAATCAGGTGCCCTGTGCCGTCTGGGTGGAGCCCACCGCGGGGCATCTCAGCCATCGGAGCAGGCTCGCTCCCCCTCCAACCCTCACCCCTCGCTCATCTGTCAGGGCAGTGGCCCTGGGCCTCGGAGACCCAGCAAGGTCCCGGGAATCGGGGGAGGGGCTGCTCCTGCTCTGGGCCGGGGGGACTGGGAATTCTGCAGCCCCTGCGGAGGCCCAGGGAGTGGGGCAGGCGGTAGGCAGGTGCGGGGCCTCCAGGGTTTAGCCCCAGATGTGCTATTGCTGTGGCAAGACCCAGGCGAGTGTGTGCAGGGAGAGACACAGGCCGGCCAAGCGATTAGAAGACCTCGCTTCTCTTAGGATCGTTTTCCCCTCTTCTAGAGATTTTAGAGGTCAGCAAAATAAATAACGGAGTGAGGAAGTAA
Source organism: Mustela nigripes (assembly GCF_022355385.1). NCBI lineage: Eukaryota > Metazoa > Chordata > Mammalia > Carnivora > Mustelidae > Mustela > Mustela nigripes. The sequence goes on along the minus strand of NC_081573.1, from coordinate 58,602,033 downwards.
GTGGCCCTGTCAGGAGCACAGGACAGACCGATGCCCATCCACGCGGAGGGACTCTGCAGGGGTGAATTCCCAGGAGCCGAACGGCTGAGTCCAGGCGGTGCACAGGGGCAGCTGTGAGGGCCGGATGAGGGCAGACCCAGGTTCGGGAAGCCGAGGCCCTGCGGACCCCGTGCAGACCACGGCCCCCCGAGCACCTGCCAAGACCACGGCCGGGACCCGGGGGAGCGGGGCCGAGCAGGCTGGCGGGGGGGGGGGGGGGCAGGCTTTTGGTGGGGGGGGAAAGGGGGGGCCTGGGCCCGGGGGGGGGGGGTCCCCGCAACGACACACAAAAGCCCCTGCGATAGCATCACGCTAGCATCACGCCGCATCTCAGGCCCAGCTCGGCCCTTTCGGGCAGGATATGACCAGCCCTCGAGCCAGTGGCGGCCCCTTTGTCCCATCTCCAGGGACCGATCTTATCGGCCGCGTCCACCGCCGCCCGTAATGGAAAAACACGGTGAGGAAATCAAAAGTTACGCACAGAGATAGAGAAATAATAAATAAATAAATAAATAAAGAGCGACCCACGCTGGCAGCAGGGGAGGGGGTCTCGGCAGAACAAGTGTCGGCCGGAGGGGTGGGCAGGAGGGCTGTGGGTGCTCCCGGTTCCCATCCTGGGTCTGAGACGGCCGCTGCACTGCGCCAAGCCTCAGTTTCTCCGTCCGTCAGGTGGGTGTGACCGAGAAGCCCACTCCCTGGGGCTGGGGCAGATCCTACGAGACCCTGGCACATCCCAGACACACAGCCACGGCCACGGCCACGGCCACGGGGAGGGCCCACACCGGGACCTGGGGGGCCGCTGTGCCCTGCAGCCCTCTGGCTGCCCGCCCTGCCGAGGCCCATCCCTGACCCTCCTCCTGCCTCCAGACAGCTCCGAGGCCCTGCCCCACCCCAGAGGAGCAGCTGAGCCCACAGAAGGGCACAGTGGGCCTGAGGCGCCCAGTGAGAGGGGACAGCTGGAGGCCACCTGTGGGGCCCTGCCAGCCAGGGAGGACAGGAGAGGGACAGGGGAGGCAGACAACACTGGCAAGGGGACCCCTTCTGGCCACCAAGACACGGGACCAGTGCTGGTCCCGGGAAGGGAGCCCTGCTGGTTTGTGCGAGAGCGATAGCCAGGGTGGCTGCTGGGCGGGAACAGCCCCGTCATCCCGGGTGTCTCCTAGGTGCGTGTCTGTGGCCAACTCCCCGTGGAGGCCACAGGCTTGAGCGTGCTGAGCTGACATGCCCCAGGCCACATGGCCAGGCCGGGGAGAGTCTGGGTTTGGGCCTAGGAGGACAGAGAACGAGAGTTCTGGAAGGGGTCCCCCAGGCGTGGACAGGGAGACCCCGACCTGTCACTGACATTTGGGAGGGGCTGGCCTGGGTTAGGCAGCCGCTCAGACACAGCCTGGGGCCAGGGGGCGGTCTGGCCTCGGCAGGAAGCCGGGCGGGAGGGCGGAGGAGGAAGCCGGGCTCGATTAGCCTCGGCGGCCGAGATAGGCCACTCTGGCCACAGATAGCCGCTCCCGGAAGGCCGGTGAGGTCAGCGGGCAGCACAGGGCAGGCGGCCAGGCTTGGGCCCCCACCCGCCGTCGGGTGGCCGAAGACTCAGGCCACTGTTCTGTCTACCTGCCCTCCGCCAAGCAGTGTCTGCACCTGGGGAGGGGCTGGGGTAGCCCCTGGGGACTGTGTGCGACACAGGAGAGGGGAGAGCCCCCTGCAGCTGGGGAGGGGGCCACTCCACAGGAGGCAGGGCCGTGGGTGGGCTCAGTCCCCACTCAAGTGCCCAATGAGGCCCTGGGGGGGGGCCTCAGTTTTCACATCTGTAAAACAGGGAGCACAGCATCTGCCGCCAAACTTCCACCGGCTTCCTCACAGGTCTCCCGTGCACCCCAAGGGGGGAGCCCTGCCCCCAGCCCTTCCTCCCCTGCAGTGCCCCCACAGGGCTTTTGCTGGGCTGAGCTCTATGGGGTGGGTTACCCAGTGCGTCTGTAGCCTGCTCCCCGAGCCGTGCGCAGTCTGTGCGCATCCCTGCCCCCCGCCCGCTCCTCCATCCCTGGCTCAGCGTCCGAGCCCCTCACTGCTGCCTCTGCCCCAGGCTGTAGCCCCAGGAGGGCAGTGGCCGGGCTGTCTGTCCAGGCCATGTCCCCGGAGTGTCTACTACACGGCAGGTGCACCACGGACAGAGGCACCAACCAGTGAGCCAACGGGACGAGCTGCGCTGGCAGGACGGTGGTCTCCGGGTCTTGCGAACACCTGCTCCCCTCACAGGAGCCGGGCCCTGGGGGACCTGCGGCCCACATGTCTGCTGGGGATGCAAATGGAAGACAGAACCAGCCAAGGGCCCATCTGGGTGCGGTAAAGAGCCACTAATCGCCATGAGGGGCTGCCCGGGGTCAAGGGGTCAGCAGCCCAGCCATGGGGGAAGCCACAACCAGCTCTGTGCCTCAAGAGTCCCCACCAGAGAGGGACAGACTGGTCTTACCGCAGATGCGCCTCTGCACATGGCCTTTCTGGGGTGCGGTGCGTGGCCTGGCCCCCCGTGCCCGCTGGGTAGTGCAAGAGTGGGCTTCCATGGGGTCCAGGCCAGTCATGGAGGACAGGCCACAGGCTCACGCATAGCCCCCACCCTCAGCCCTGGCCCAGGGGCCCCCCTGTAGGCCCTGCTCACAGAGGTGGGCAGCCCTGAGCTGTGGTGGTGGACGCAGGCCGAGGGTCCCATGGTCAGTGTGCCCCCAGGGGCCTGGGCTGGCAGAAGCGGCTGACGGCTGAACTCTGTTTCCAAGACAACCATGTATGCGAGGCAGCCCCTTGCTCTGAGCCTGCCTCCTCCCACCTCACCCCTGCACATACCCTGGCTGCAGGGGGCTCTCCCCTCCCCTGTGCCCTCTGCCCGGGGCAGCGGTGCCCCTCCCTCTCGTGGGCTGGGCACTGTGTGGGCTCGGTGAGGCGTCAACCCCCTCTGTTCCTCGGACACATGACTGCGTTGCTCCCGTATCACGTGGTCTCTGTCTCCCGGACTCGGACATCGGCTCCCCGGGTGCTGGGAGGCTGCCGGCCCCAGGCAGCATCGAACCTCCACGTGTTTGCGGAGCGAGTCAGCGAGCTCCTTCTCTTCCGACTCCTGGGCCGCGGGAACCACGCTCTCTGGGCTCCGCGGCCTGCGGCCCCACAACACACCCCGAGGGACGGAGGGACCACCCCTGGGGCCCCCAGCAGGTGCTCAGTAAGCACCTGTGCAGAAGAAACGTGGGCCGACCACAGGGGACACACAGCACCCTGGCCCCGGGCCGCCCCCATCTCCTGGAGCCTCCGTCTGCTCGGCTCAGGAGGGGTCGAGGGCCGGCGGTGTGGGTCTGGGGGCGCGCGTCCCCCGGGGCCCACGCAGCGTGGACTCCCTTCCCAGGGACGCCCAGAAGACATGGCTCCTGACCCAGCCACTGGGGCTGGTCTCTGGAGCTGCTGACCCCAGGCTGACCCTTGCCACCCGCCGTCCCCCTCGCTTGCCCCTCCCCCATCTGTTAATCTAAGACAAACAGGCCTATCGGGCCGCGGTGCCAGGCCCCACGATAACGCAAAATAGCTGAAATGATTTTTCCCACCCACACACACGGGGCCGGTGGGAGGGAACGCGCGGCCAGGCCCTATCGGTCCATCTCCCGGGCTGTCCATCAGGACAGGCTGTCCTGCCTCGCAGACCGACTGCCCGCTGCCCGATAACAAACCTTGAGGTTTGCCTCGAAACTCCGGCAAGGAGATTAGTCAGCCGAGCACGGCCCAGATAGGCAGCCTGACGCCCTTGCTCTCACCCTGGGGGCCAAGATTCCAGCAGGCTCCCCAGGACCCCCAGGGTGGGGGTGAGGCTCCACAGCTGGAACAGGAGGCAGCCATCTCCTCCGGCCCCTCACAGCACCATGCTCTGGGGGAGTCTTCTGACTCATCCGCCGCGTGGCAGAGAGCCAAACACCTCACTTAAAACCCTCCAGTCCCTCATTTTAGAACCAAGACAGAAGAGCCATGTATGGTCCCTACACTGAGCCCAGACCTTGACCCATCAGTGTCCATCCTAATGCTCCAGCCACACCCGGGTACTCAAACCTCAGGGCCTTTGCACATGCCTGCTCCGTGTCTGGACTCCCTCACCCCACTCTGGTCGGTCCTTTAGGCCTTGGCTGGGGAGGTTTCTGCTGACCTACAGTGCCATGAGGACATGGCCAGCCTTCCCGTCTCTGCCTCCAGGGCCTGAGATGCGGACAAAAAAGGTAACCCCTGATGCCAGCCGGATTTTGTTTTATAAGCAGTGGTCACCAGGAAAGAGTTCCTGGTTCCAAGGCAGTTGTGGGTCAAAGGGACCCCAGTCCTGGGGCTCTGATCACAAAGCCAGGCCTGGCCACCGAGTGTGAGTCTGACCACCCCTTCCTTCTTCACAGCCACCTGATGTCCCCAGAGCTGGTGGGGAGCCACTGGGGGCCTCCCAGGTTCACCTCCCTGCTCCCCACCTGGCAGGTGGCACCTGTGGACAGCCTAGCACTCAGCAGCCGGGCGCCCACTGCCCCAGCCGGGGTGTCTGGACCTTGGCTCCCAGACCGGCAGATCGAGAGCAGGTTCTCGCCTGCCCCGTGCCAGGCAAGCCGGCGGGGAGGGGACCCCACTCCACGAGGCTGGTTGCAGAGGACGCTCCTGGACCGCCCCTCCAGGGTCCCCACAGCTGTTCCCTTCCTCTGGTTCCCTCACGACCCAGCCAGGCAGGCTGGGGCACGCCAACTGCCATGGGACAGGGGCTCCAATGGGGGCCAGGAGGTGGATGAGGGGACCAGGGCCCATACTCAAGATGGGACCCTAGAGGCCCTCGGTCCTAACAGGGCTGGCCTGTGGGCCCAACCTGCTTTTCCTTGATGTTAAATGTGGAGACGGGGGGTGGGATGATAGCAGGAGGGCTGGGGAGGGAGTAGGGGCCGACCCCTCACAGCAGAGAGCTCCTGGCCGGCTGCCCTCCAGACATGCTTTGGGGACTGCAGATTTCAGCTCTCAGACATTTGCCTATCAGAATTTTAAGCAGCCAGCCCCTCCAGCGGACAAGGTCATTTCGGAGATAAAAACACTGAGCCCCCCGCCCCCCCGGCTCCCATCTTTCCCTCCAAGCCGCCAGCCCAGCGTCCCCCCTTTCCCCGAGCCCCACGGGGGGCCTTCCCCATGGCGGGTTGTAACCCTCCTCTGCAGCCCAGGGACCAGGCTCCCCCTCTCCCCTGCACCCTGCTCAGGCCCGGGCCTCGGCTGCACCCCGGAGCCTCCAGACTCTCCACTTGTTACCTTCTCACCCCGGGAGGCCCATGTGGGGGTCTCCCCGCTCGCCAGCATCTCCTTTCCCCACGTACCCCGTGGCCGACTCGCTGGCGTGGTTCGAGCTCACCGCACGGGGGACACGTCCCTGCACACCAACCCACGAGGGCCAAGAGGGTATTCATGGAACCCCTGGGGTGGGCTCTGTCCTGGCTGTCACCTGCCCGTTGTGGGCTGCTGTCCCGCACCTCCGAGGGCAGAGGTGACAGTGCTGGCTCAGAGCTGGGTCTCCACTCCCGCCTGGCCCCACCGACTCGAGGGGCAGTGGAGAGCATCAGGGGATGAGCCCACACGGCGGAGGGCAGCCTCTCTCTGCCTGGGGGCCACAGTGCCTTTCTGGCCCGGCAGTGGCTTCTCCCCACAGACCCCACCGACACTTTGCAGAGGACTGCAGGCTGCCCAGGCGGGCGGAGAACGCTGTGGCTGGCCCTCTGCCCGCCGTGGGGATGACCTCTCTACAGGCCCCCGGGGAGGCCACTCTTGGATCTCCCCAGCCCCAGTGCAGAGATGAGGAAACGGAAGTCCCGAGAGGTCAGGCAAACAGCCCACAGTCGCTCAGCAAAGCTGGACCCAGTCCTGGCCAGGTGTGCCCGGGGGGCCTGCTCCTGCCTCTCAGGGCGGCTACACGGAGCGGCTCCCATGGGACCAGGGATGCTCAGAACCTAAGCCGCCAGCCGCCCACGGAGCTCACAGCTCCTTCACACGAAGACACCCCCCCGAGCAGCTCCCCTTGCCCCCAGGCTGCTTTTGGAGCTCTGGGGTCAGCAGGCATCAGGAGGGGGCAGGAATGGGCCTAGGAGACTGTGGGCCCCTCACTCCAGTGCTGAAGACGCTCCGGCTCCCCTGGGGCCGCCCCTGCGCTGGGGGGTGTCAAGGCCCTTCGGGGAGGCCGCTCTCCTGCCTGGTGCCTGGGGAGCCCTGGGGGTGCTCGTGGTCATCTGCTCTAGGCCTCGACCCCCGGAACGGCAGCTACCTTGCACGTGCGTGCTAGGCTGGGGACACAGAGGCCCTGATGCCCTCTCTCTGCTGGGCTCAGTCACCCTCCCCTGGGCCTCCCTGGGTGGTAGGTCCCCCGGGGCAAAGGGGATCCCCTAGAGCCCCATGAGCCCTGGTCAGTGGATGGCATCCAGACAGCAGAGGTGGGGGCGAGCACTGGGTGCCATGCCGGGTGCGTGGTGAGCCCGGGGCTCTGTGCCATGACCAGGGCCCGCCTCCTGCACGCTGGGTGGGCAGCGGAGGCCTGGGGCCCCGTCACTCCCCCAAAGCCAGGCAGCGCATGGTGCACCGGGGTCCAAGCTAGATCCTTCATCCCAGAGAACGGGAGCTGGTGTCCCCCAGGCGGGCCTCCAGAGCCCGGTCCCCGAGCCCGGGGGTGGGTCCAGCACCTTTTCCCACTTCTGGGGACACTGAAGCGGCTGCCAGCCAGAAGCCAGACAGACTCAGGGAGGGAGGCTCACCCAGGACTGGCAGAGGGGCTCAGAGGTCAGAAAGGGGAACGGGGGGGCAGGGCTTGTGGGCAAAGGCCACGGCGGCACGCTCCTCGGCCGCGGCGGGTCACTGGGCTGGGCAGTGCCCTCAGGGACGCCGGCCTGGACAGGCCCTGCTGCCCCGTCGCTGGCACGGGCAGCCCCGCAGAGATAAGGACTCGGCGGGCCTCTCTGGCTTCCCTGGCGGCGATAAGTGGGCCTGCCTGGGCTCTGATAGGGGGCAGGCCCCACGGCGGTTGGCCACTGGCGGCTTATCGGCCCATCGCTGCCCACTGTGCAGATACTCCTATCTGCGGAGGCTGACAGGGAGCCCCCTGGCCCCACAGGGTGCACCCCAGCCCTAAACCACAGCCACCCCAGGGCCAACCCCAGCCCTGGGTTCAGTCCTCGGCCTCTCAGGGCCTCCGTGGCCCATCTATAAAGTGGGGGTGAGGATTCTAACACCGAAGGGTGGGTGAGGCCCACTGGGGCGGCGACGGAAGCCGGCGCTGACGTGGCACAGCCCCCTCCGGAGTCAGGCCTGCACCCTGGAGCCGGGTCAGCACCCCACTTGGCCACCTCCCTGCTGGGTGACCTTGGATAAGTCCCTCTGTCATGCTGGGCCCACCTCAGAGGCTGGTGTGGGGGCTGCCTGGTGCTGTTCCCCCCATGGACGCTCTCCCCGGCGGCTGTGGCCGCAGCCTATGGCTTGCCCAGCGGCCTGTCAGGGCCCCTCAGGCACAGGGGTGGTCCCTGCTCCCTGCACTGAAACACGAAGTTCCCTGATAAAGAGTAGAATGTGAAGGGTCACGGCCGGGGCAGCAGTGACCTGCCTTCTGTGGGGGCCGCCGTGTTACCTCGTCCACAGCTGGGGACACTGAGGCAAGGACCGCGGTCGGACCACAGGGTCCTCACCCGGGGCTCGTGGCACCATCCTGTGTGCGGAAAGGCCCCAGGGCAGACCCAAGCACCCAGCAGGTAGGCACGTGGCTTAGCAGTGCCTGACCAGGCCCCGAGGGCCTCAAGGACACAGGGCCCTGCGTCCCCCACCCTCGGACCAGCGGCGCCTTGGTGGAGACAGGACACGTGGCCGCCACCTATCTGCCAGGACACCTGGGTGCCCCCTGCCACCAACGGGACCCCAAGATGGCAGGGTCACAGCTGGGGGACATGACGCCCAGTCTGCGAAGGGCAGCATGCCTGCTACGCTGGGGGGGGGGGGGCAGCGGGGTCCCCAGCGCTGTCTTACCCAGGACGTGCGGCCCCGAGGCAACACCACAGCCCAGCCAGGGGGGGAAGGGCTGAGAGTGGACTCACTTTCCCCGTGACGTGGAGTCCCTGTCCTGGTTGTGGCCATCTGTGGCCCTCAGGAGAGTAATGGGCGGCCTCTGGGCCCTGGCCGTGCCCCCCCTGACCCCGCAGCAAGGCCCTGCCTGTGTGCCCCCTGCCACCACCCCGAGCCTCACCCGCACCACAGCCACATGCACAGTCCCGGGCCCGCCTGCTCCGGGCCATCTGGTACACAGCAGGCACTCAATGAATGCTTCCCGCACCTGCACTTGCCCTTGGTCCCCAGCCCTTGAGGACAAGCCCTGCCTGTGCCTGGAGACGCAGCCCTAGAAATACCCCCGACGCCACCCCACGTTCCTCAGGATTACAAAGAACAGGCACACCTGCCGTGCCCAGGTTCTCCGTTATCCGTGAAGGCACAGGCGCGGAGGACACCTCTGGTCAGAATTTTGGCTGCAAACTGGTGATCGGGCCGAAGGGGGGCAGGAAACTCCCCTCAAAGCCACGTCCCGGGCTCCAGCACCGGGCAGGTGGGGCCAACGCTGGTCTGCCACGGGGCTGCAGCCACCCGCACAGACCTGGACCCCCAGCCCAGGGGGGATGGCCCTCCAGACGCACCCCTGCAACGTCTCTCCTGCCCTTCCCCGCTGCTCTTCTTTCCCAGCCCAGGGGGGGGACGCCTCCTGGGAGCCCCCAGGACTTGTAGGCACGGCGTGGCGCCCAGCCCCATGGGCGGGCTGGACTTTGGAATGGGCCCCGACCCTGGCTCAGAGGCTTGCCCACTGGCCTCCTCAGACAGGAGGTGGGGCGTGTCCCCCACAAGCTGCCAGGACAGCAGTCTCCCCAGATTTTCAGAAGGCTGGGCCACCAGACCCCGACCGACCGTGGGTGTGCTTTACCTGGCCCACTCCAAGAGACACCGGACTCCTCCTCCAGCCTCGTGTCTGGCTCCTGCCCCTCCATCTCCTGGGGGCCTCCTGGGGGCGTGGGGGGCGGTGGTGATGGTCGGGATGGGGGGTTAGCGTCTGCAGACAGAAAGCACCATCAGGCCCCGTGGTCCCTGAGTGATGATTCACCCACCTCCCCACCCTGCCCTGTGGCTGGGAGGGAAACTGAGGCCCAAGTGGGGGACACGTGCCCAAGGTCACCCCCACACCCAGGCTGGCTTTAATGGGGGCAGACACCTCAGTTTTCTCCTGGGCCTTCAAAACCTCTCATCCCTTCATTAATTATGGCAATAATTGCTTTTCTAACTGCAGCCAATAATTAGAGTGCAGCGTGCCCTACTAGGCACACCCAGGCCAGCGGGCACACGTGTGGGCCCCAGCTCCTCGGTCTACTGTGCCAGCAGCTGGGGGCCCCTCGAGCTGGGCCCTGAACCCAATTCCAGCCCAAAGGGCATATTTGCCTTCCCTGCTGAGCCTGATAACTCCCGCAGCCCCCAATCGATGAGCTCCCATAAAAGCCCCCCCTTGGTGACGTCATGCGCCCGGCAGATTATTAATACCCAAGATAAGGGCCGTGATTAACATCAAATAAATCAATCACACAGTATAAAAGTCCTATTATTTTTGGCTATAAATCAACGTGGCTGGCGTTTGAGCTCCAGCCACGGCGCGGGAGCCGAGCGAGCCCACCCCTCCCACCGCCTTATCTCGTCCATCGCTGTGTTATCACCACGGACTGTGCCAGGTGCAACCCCGGCTGCTTTTTCCAGCTCCTTCCCGGGCCCCGCCCCCCCTGCGCGCAGCACCAGCGAGGAGCAGATCAGATAAGGGCTGGCTCCCCGGGAAAACCACCCGGTCGAAGTCCACCAGCAACAGGCACTTGCCCTTTGGCAGCTCCGGATGCCCCCGGCGGCACACAGTGCCCAACAGCAGTGATGATGGCGGGGCGATAAGGGGGCCCCTCGCGTGCTCCTGCTGCCCTGGCCGCCCAGACACAGATGTGGAAACTGAGGCTCAGGCAGGGCAGGGGCACAGGCCCCGGGGAAGGGCCGGGGGGCACGCCGGCTGCACCTCGAGCCGCCAGGAAGAGAAGGCGGGCGGCAGAGGTAACAGCAATGAACACGACGCGGCTCCCCAGCCACTGTCCCTGGGTGGGGAGCCGCGGCCCTTGCTCCCAGTGAGCCTGCTGCTGGGGAAAGGGACACTGGGGCCAGCAGGTCTCCGAGGACGAGGCTGGCTGGGCTCCGGGCCTGTGGTCATCCCAGGGGGCGGGGCACGGAGGCACTGAGACTGGGAAACGCCGGGAGCCAGTTGGGGGGGGTCCACAGTGAGCTTGGTGGGCCTGGGACCTCTGCTGGCCCCTTGCCAGTCCCCTCCTGGCTCTGCCCTGGCAGGCACGCCCCTCTCTGTGCACCCTTTCAGGCTCTGCCCAATCTCTCCTTCGCCCCACCATGCTGCCGGCCTCACTCATGGCCTTCCAAAGGGTCCAGCCTGGGACAGTATCCTTCCCATCAGACTACGGCCTGGGGGTCACTCGGGCCCGTGTGACCAGAGCCCCACGGCCCTGACTGGCGGTAAGAGCTCGGCCTCAGGCAGCAGTGGGGAGGCAGGGAGAGGCGAGTCACGCTCAGGACGGGCAGCCCCCAAGCCAAGTTTCCTCCTCAGGAAAACAAGGGTGAGGTCTGGCCTCCCCCCACGCCTCCAGCGCAGGGGGGCCTCTCCTCCTGGGGTGTCTGGGGGTACGGCTAGCTCGAGAGCCTGTCCTCACTAGGAGGCCCGCTGGGGACCTGTCCAGAGAGCAGGCTTCCCCGTGTCAGGCTGATTCACCCCTGGGTCTCTCTCCAACACCACCCCCACCCCCACCCCGGAAACTGCCACCAAGAGGGTCCAAGGAAAGGTTCCAGACATGGGATGGGCCTGGGGGAAGCAGGATTTGTAAGAGGGGCGATCACCCTGAAGCCAGGTCTGGGATGATCAGATCATTACTCGGGTGTTTACAGGCTGTGTGACCCTGGACAAGTCCCTTAACCTCTCTGGGCCTCACTCCCTCGTCTGTAAAACGGGGTAAAGGGCCATAGCAGGAGAACCTGCTATGTGCTGAGGCCTCCCTGCCCCCATCCCACAGAGGGTCAGCGGAGATTTTCTCGAGGTCACTCGAGCCCAGGACTCCCGGTCCAAGCCTGGGCTAGACCTTCCCCAACGACGCCTTTGTCTCCTCATCTGTAACCAGGGGGGGCCAGACTCCCAAGGCCCTCCCGACGCTGAGGGTGCACATGTGTCCTGCGCCCGCCCCTCCAGGCCCTGGGGGTCAGGGCCCTGCCGGCCAGCAGCCCCAGCCACGGGCCCACAGACACCAGCCGGCTCAAGGTGCGCTTCACAGGGGCGGGCGTGGGAAGGGGAGGGACTGCGCGGGCTGTGGGACCCCGGCCTCCAGCGCACCCACTGCCCGACTCACCTGGACTGGAAGGGGTCGGGGGCTCGGGCTCCGGCTCCGGCTCCGGCACTCCGGCCTCTGGCTCTGGGAGGCGGGTGCCATCCATGGCCTGAGCCTCCTCTGCAGCCTCCACGTCTCCAAGGGAACCTGCGGACACAGCCCAAAGGGAATCGTGAGGTGCTGTGGGGCGATGGCCCCTGGCCTCCAGACCCCCTCCCGGGCAGAGGGCACAGGCTCCGCCACCCCACAAGGCCAGGGGCCATGAGTGGCACCCCGAGACCCGTGTGCACCTCGCCCTGGGATCAACCCCAGTGCTGGCAACAGTTCCAACGTCCGGGGTCACCGCCGCATTCCCACCACCCCTCCACCCTGCAACCTCTCAGCCCCTTGGGCCTGAGACCCCCCCCAGACCCCCTTGGGCTGGGACCTCCCTGGGTCTCCCCTCCACTCTGCTCCAAGCTGTGGGAGCAGACGCGCCGCCCCTTCTGGTTCAGGGGGCTTCTGGGGGTCGCACGGACCACAGCCCTCACCTCACCCTCGCCAGGCCTCTCTGGGGGTTCGTGCAGCCGCAGTGCGTGTGTGCAGCCCCACAGACGGGGGTGACTCTCTCCCGGGCCCAGAGCGGGTGCCTGGAGGAGCCCCTCACACTCAGGCGCCGCGGTCTGGCAGCTTCGTGAGGGTGGGCCCCATGCGTGGCGTCCAGGAAGCGCAGGGAAAACCGGGCTTTGGGAGCCCGTGCTTGATGGGGCACAGGTGGGGGAGGGCACAGGTGCCGGCAGTTAGGCCTCTGGGACTTAAGGGCCTCAGGTCCGCAGCACCTGATTCCAATCCCATCTTCCTTCAGGGGTCCTCCACAGAGATCCCTGCGGCTGAGAAGGTGGACCGAGGGCCCAGAGACTTCGTGGGGGAGGGGGGAAGCCACACACACACCAGGGGTGTCCCTCGTGCCAGTCTGGGCAGAACCCTCCGTCCCTGAGGTCAGACCAGGGCGTCCAGGGGGGCGGACAGAGGGAACACTGGTGAGCAGGTGTCCCTCCTTAGCCTGCCCTCCGTCTCCCCAGGCCCCTTCTGGCTGTCTCTGTCTGGGCCCTGAGCCCCCGAGACCGGTGCTGGCACTGGGTCTGCCTCCCGGCCCAGTCACCTTCCCAAATTGCTCCTCCAGCCGCCTGTCCTGCCCCCCGACCCCAGTCATCAGGGCATGGCCACAGGGCAGGGTCCTGACTCACAGACACCCCCTCCCTACTCAGCCCACTCAGGAGTAGGTGGGGAGCTCTTCTGGGCCCAGGGTGCCAACCCCACAGCAGCCAGGCCCTCCTGTTGCTCAGAAACTGAGCAAGAAGAAACAGCTGGAAGTCATGACGTCTACAAATCCAGGCGTCGGGAGCTCCTGATGGGGCAGGATGGGGCTTCGGGGACAGAGGCATGCGGGACAGAAGGGCCCGCTTTTAGGGGCTGAGCTCCCCATCCCTGGAGGCGAGCAAGCAGCAGCTGACGGAGATCCGACCAGGATTCATACCTCTGTGACCTTTTGTACATCATGAACCCTGACGGGATCTGATGAAAGCCAGGGCCTTCTCCCCAGAAAACAGAGAGAGACCAAAATCTGCCCCGTTTCAACGGCTTGTCCCCAAACTCCTAGTCGTCTTCGTGGTGCCCTTCCTCACTCCCCTTCTTTGCTGTGCTCCCCGAGGGGTGAAACCTGGTGGCCCAAGCCGGGGTCCACTGCGAGCCACAGAAGTGGGCTCATGGCTGCAGTCCAGGGAGGCTATGACAGAAGGAGCAATGGAGACACGAGGCTCCAGCCTGACTTCCCCAGTCTAGCAATCTCCATGGGGCAGTGCGGTGGGCAAGCTGGTCTTCTGTTTGCCTTTCAGCTCAAACCCCTGGTCACTGGCAGACGGCGGCCAGCTCTAGTAAGGAAAAAAGAGTGTTCCCGTCAGGGCGGACGCCCTTCCTGCCTCCCGCAGACATCTGGGGCGGACACCGCTCCAGAAGGCAGAGGTGCCCGGGACATCTGGACTCTGTGGGGGACTTCCAGGCCTGCTGGGGAGACAGTCAAAGAACCACGGATGGGCCCCAAACAGGAAACAACAGATTCTAAGAGCCGTGAGGGAGGGGAGATGCCACCAGCAGAGGTCGGAGGTGACAGACCGCTGGGAATACGGCTCCGGATGGAGGGCCGCGGGACCGGACAGAGCTCCGCTTCGAGGCTGGAGAGAGGCCAGGCGAGGAGTGGACCCTCATCCCAGAGGCACCGGGGAGCCACAGAGAGCCCCAGGCAGAGGTATTTACGGGCCGTCTGGACTCCAGCTCCAGACCTGAGCCCCGGCCTCCCCCGGATGCCCTGGAGCCGTAATTACAGGAGACGGACAGGTGCTCATGCCCCTGTGGCCAGGCTGAGACCGCACAGAACCAGTCCCAGGCCAAGTCTCGTGCTCGCTTGTTGATGTGCCTGCGTGGACAGGCGAGCCTGACGTGGACCGGGCATAGCCCAGACTGGTCCAGCTTGTGCCCCTGGGACGGCTGCTGTGACCTCCCCGGGCATGCATCTGGGCAGGGAACCAGAGGCTGTTGGGGAGGCTGGCCTCGAGCTGCCCAGCCTGTGGGGCTGGTCCCGAGCAGGTGCCGCCGGTCCCTGTGGCCACAGCGTGGCTCCCGTCGCCGGGCAGCACGAAGGCCTCTGGGGTCAGCCTGAGACATGCGTGGGCCTCCCACAGCTCATTAGAGCTCTAAGGGGATGTTGTGTAGCTGAACGGCCACAGGACCTTGGGGCCTCAGTCGCCTGCTCTGGTGACCGGGTACGAAGCCACCTGCTCTCGGGGCGGAGCTGATGCGGCCCTCCCCACCCATGCCTGACCCAGGAACGCAGCTCTGACTGTCAGGGCCCTGCTCAGGTGGCCTCAGCCACCCAGGGAGGCCCCAAGCTTGCGGCAGGCCCGTTTATGGGAGAACAAAGGCCCCCGCGCCGCACAAAGGCGTGACAAGGAGCGTGAAGAAAGAGGCGGCCAGGCTGCCGCAGTTGATTCTAATGCCGCTAATTCAGTTCCAGCACAATTAAAGCCGGGCTGATAGTGCTACAGACAGCCGCCGACCAGCAAAGTGCTCCCAGCCCTTGAGCAGCTGTGTCACAGCCAAGGCTGCATTGTGCCTGCCTCGGCACCCCGAGAATGGGCCATCCCGCCCCCTGGGGCACCTGCAGTCCTGGGCGGGGCACCTGGGTCCCACTCTGCTGGGGGCTTGGGGAGGAGGGCTCCTCCGCTGGCCACACATCAGGGTGACCCTGCTGCATCTCCAGCAGCCCTGTGCCGGGAATGAGCTCCCCGGGCCCCTGGGGGACGCTCTGTGGCCAAAGACCCCAAGAGCTCAGTCAGGCCAATCCGTACACAGCAGATGTCCGTGCTGCATGACCTCAGGCCGGTTACTCGACCTTTCTGTGCTTGGAAACCACAAGTGCTCCTCCGTCACAGGGTGAAGGGAGTAGTGAGTACGCCCCTCCGTCATGACCTGTCCCCACTCGACGCACAGCAGGGCCTGGGGGAGGGGGTGGGGATGGCGCGGCCCCTGTCGTTGCCAGACACCAGCCCTGTGCTCAGCATCTTACAATGCTCTCCCTTAACCGCCGCTGCTCGGTGGCCCAGCGTGCAGAGTGGTGGGGGAAGGCCGTGTGGACCGCAGAGGGGTGGGGTGGGGGCTGGGTAGCCGGAGCCGGTCAGGATGGGCCGGTTTCCTACTAGTCTCTCAGCACCACCCAGAACTCACACCCACTTAGCAGATGAGTAAACTGAGGCCTGGCAAAGTGAAATGACCTGCCCATAGCCCCCGAGAGGAAGCAGTGGTGGGGGTGTTCAGGGCAGGACCCTCCCCAGACGTGCCAGCCTTGCAGACGCTGGCTCAGGGGAAGCCCTCTTCTGCACCTGGGTGCCCCTGTGCCTGCCTTCACCGCCCCCCCCGCCCCGGGTCGAGGGGGGACGCCGGTGGCACAGGCCAATGCCCACGGCTGGACCCCGTCTGGGGGCATCTGCGGTGATGATGGCGGTCGCAGCGCTGCCCTCGCTGCCCGGAGCCCCTCAGTTATCACGGCGAGCAGACGCCCCGCACCGATCCGTCTCCTACTCATTAAGCCGGACGTGGAAATGGAAATGAAAACATAATAGCTATTTGATTGGGGGCGAGATAGTTTGCATATTGGCTGGGCGCTGATAGCAGAATTTCATCAACTCCCGTTCTTCATGCTTTAAGACTGAATTACGGAGACAGGCTCTGTGTGGCGGGATCCTCCCGCTCCCTTCCGAGTTCCCGAGCCACAGGACGAAGGGCCCCTCCTGGCTCTGATGGCCAGGCAGCGGGTGGGGACGGGGAGCTGGTCTCTGCAGAGGGGACAAAATCTCCCCAGACTCTGCCCCCGAGGCAGACTGGTCGGGCAGAGTTGGTGAGGGTGTCTCTGAGCACTGGATGGGGAGTCCCGAGGCCCCGGGCCTCCTGCTGGTCCCAAAGACTGTGCCCGTATTAAGGGAAGGGGACTGCGCCCACACCCGAAACCACTGAACACGTTATGTGAAAGAACCGGGGCCGAGTCCCCTCGAGCCCCCGCCCAGCTCAGGGCCTGACCCCAGTGTGAGTCTCTCCCTGTGCCCGCCCGTGATGTGGGTCCTTTACGCCTCTCTGGTAAGGCCCTTCTGCCCCCTTTACAGAGAAGACAGAGGCCCCTCCTGCGTCTGGGTTGGATTTTGAAGGCAGGCCCCCTGCCCTGGGGGTGGGGTGGCCAGTGACGGGCCACGGGCCCTGCCCTTCTGCTGGGGTGTCCTCATCCTGGGGCTCATCCTCCCCCCCACCCTGCTCTCTCCGGCCCCCCTCCTAGGCCCCGCGTTCATTAACTTGTCCAGCCTTTCCTGGGTGCACAGAGGGCCAGACTCTGCCCCAGGCTCCGGAACCCCAGAGCAACCAGGACACACCCCACAAGAAAGCAGAGTGAAAAACCCAGAAACACACTGCTAGAAGGAGAGGTGCACGTGTCAGTCAGGGAAGGGCTCCTAGAGGAGGCGACACTGCTGGTGATCTGGACGGGGACAGGGGATGGCCTGCAGCTGAGGCCAGGCAGAAGCCTTCCAGGCAGGAGGCAGGCTGTGCCGTGCAGGCTGTGCCGGCCACACCTCCCGGAGCCTGGTTTCCTTGTGGAAAGCAGGGCCGGGGTCAGGGTTCAGCAAGGTACTGAGCACAGACAGGTTATTATTACAACTGTTGTGATTGTCTCAGCTCTCCAGGGGGCGGCACACCTGGCTTCTGAGGGGGGCAGGGTGGCGGACCAGGTTGAGGCCTGGCCGGGGACAGTGCAGGCAGAAGGCCTTGGCTTCCTGTCTCGCTGGCCCTGGGCGGCTGGCGGGCAGGCTGGCGGCACTGGGCCCGGGGCGGGTGGGGGTGCGGCGCTGCCAGGAGAGAGACCCTGGCCTCTGGGCGGCACACAGTGGCCAGATAAGGCCCTGATAACAGAGGGAAAATTGCAACAGATTCCGACTTTCCCACCAGGGGAACCGCGGGGCAGCTCAGGCCACGGTGGGGACAGCCCTGCTCCCCACGAGGGGGCCTCGCTAGGGGAACTCTGGGTGACTGGGGACCATGGCCAGCATCCCAGGGGCCCAGGTCCCCCAGGCAGACAGGGGTGTTGGCAGCAGGCAGTGTGACCTCTGGGGAGTGCTTCCCTGAGCCCTGGCGAGTGGGACTCCTGGGGACGAGAGTCTCTAACCCAGCAGGTGTTTGCCAGACAAGGACACTGAGGCACAGGACGCCAGGGCAGCTGGCTGCTCTGGCCCCACCCTGGCCCACTGGCTGCACCCCCAAGACCCTTGGGGCCCAGGACTCAGGTCCTGACGAGCAGCTGAGCTGATTCCCAGGCTGAGGTGGATGGAGAGAAGCAAGATGGAAGAAGGGGGTGCTGAGCAGGGCTGGGGGTCGGGCAGGCCCAGGAGGAGTGGAGGGGGTGGCACTGCTGAAGGGCCAGGGTGTCCCCACACCCCAGAGCCCCAGGGCCCAATGCACAGCAGCCCCAGACATGTGGCTGGGCTCATGCCGCCGATGGGTGGGCGTGGAGGGTGACAGGTGGGCACGGGGCAGTGGGGGGCGGGGGGCAGGTTCTAGACCTCAGTAGAAGCTACAAAGGCGTGGGGGGAGGAGTCCATTTAATGGAAAACTTAACACAGCTTCTCAAACATTTAGAACAGAGGCAGGGTCCTGGCCCACTGCCTCCCAGGAGCTTACAGCCTCAGAGGGGTGGGGGCTCCCCAGGAGGGATGCAGGCACCCACAGGAGGGAGATGGAGCTCTGGGGAGGCCCGGTGCACACACTGCGCGGAGCCTGGCTCTCCTGGGGGGGTCCACCGCACCCCTGGTCCGTAGCCCACCATGGCCTGAAGAGGCCCACGACTGCCCACCCCCACCAGCCGCGGCGCCTTCCCCAGGCTGCCCCTCCTGCCTGCTGAAGGCCTCCTCAGCCCTCGGACCTCAGCAGGCTCTTCCCACACAGACCGGCCTTCGAGGGGCTTCTGCGCATCTGCAGGTGCTCTGCTCCCTGGCTCGGGCGGGGAGGGAAGCTGCCCAGCTGCCCCAGGGGCCTCGAGGGGCTCGGGCTGGGAGGGGCCCATAGGCCTCTGCTGTGGCCCCACCAGTGGCTTCTTCAACCCTGGTCAGTCCCCGCTGACAGCCCGGGGCGAACCACAAGAGGATGTTGGTGAGATAATCTTGGCTTACTTGTGCGGGCACCCTGGCCCAGTGGGGACAGCGGTATCTGAACCTTTGCCCCCCGTGCCCTCCCAGACTGGCTCTGCCCCCTGACTGGCTGAGTGGGCTGCCGGCGGCAGGGGAGCTGGGCGGCCAGGGACTCGCATGCCCCCGCGGCGGGAACCTCACTACGCCTCTCGCAGACATCTGGGTCCTAGAGGCTCTGCCTCTCAGGGTTGCCCCTGCACCGCCGCCTCAGGGAGTCCCCATTAGGGCTGTGTATAACGGACTGTCGGTTCACCTGCTCTGCTGTCCGTCTGCGAGCCAGACCCCAACACCCGTGGCCTCGGGAGGCCAGCAAGCAGTCAGACCATGCTTGCGCAGGTGGTGGGGGTGGCGCGGGTGGCAGGGTGCTGTCCAAGGTAAGCCGGGCTGCAGGAGGGTGACCGGCCGCTGCCCAGACACACTCTGGGCTGGCCGAGGGCAAGAAGGTGCCCCCCGCGTCAAGAAAGAACATGGCGGTGCCGACGACGGTGCCAAGCAGGGCCCCACACTCTCGGGGGCACAGACCACGTCTAATGAATGAGTGTCGTATGACCTACTTCAGCTCTGAACACGCTGGAAGTATTTCACTGAGACGCGATTCCTACACAGGAAGAGTCATCCTTTAACGGTGGTCCAGCTTTCCAAGCAGCATTACTGCAAGACCGGTGGGGCCCGGAGCGGTGTGGGCCGTCCCAGGGCAGACCTTCACCTGCCCCCACCCTCGACCTTCCCGGGAGCCGCTCAGGGTCCGGGGCTCTGTACAGGAGTGGCCCCCCGGCCCCCGTGGCCCCTGATGGTGCCTCCCAGGGCTCCTCCCCACAGCCCCTCGGGCGGGCTGGCAATGATGACCAGAACTCACCGTCCCATGCCCCCGGACAACATAAACCCTTCCCCTCGGTGGCAGACGGCAGGCAGGTGAAGTGGGAAGGGCCAACAACTGCGTCCCTGTGTCCCCATGTCGCGTTGGGGCCGCGGCAGTAACCGAGAGCGGGCGAAGACGGCCTTGTGGGGCCCCAGGCTCCTCTCACCTGCGGCCACCCCCTCTCCAAGCCTCACCCTTCCCACACCCGGCCAGTCAGCTTCCCCAGCTCCTTCCTCTGGGGCTTCAGCACGGACTCTGACGACACACCCGTCTCCTGACTCACACTCCCCCCCCACGGCCTCACCTGCCCTCTACTCCTCTGCCTCCCGGCTCCCCATCTCTCCCAGCGTGGAAGCCAAACCTTACTGGGGCCACTGAGCAGCCATCTCGCTCTGGGAGGGGCCGTCCTGGCCTGAGCTCCCACCCCTGCCTGGCTCTGCTGACCCCAAGGCTGCCCACATGCCCACAGGGTGTTCGCTGGGTTAGCGGGCTCCCTGGCTGTGCCTGGGACGGCGTCTGACACCCAGCAGGTGCTCATGGGATCGGTGACCACGCGCCAGGGGTGCCGGAGGGCCCGGGCAGCAGGGAGCCTCCCCCCACACCACGACGTGCAAGGACTGGGGTGCGGGGTGCGGAACGGTGGGGAGGACGTGCCTGGGGGGCTTCTCGCCACAGGAGATGCTGCTTACACGGTGACCGCAAGATGGCCCAGGCAGAGGGAACGGCCAGGGCGGAGGCCCCGCCGTGGCCGCGTTCGGGGCAGCGAGGGGTGGGTGTGGACAGGCATGGGGCTCTCGTTGCACAGGGTTTCATTCTCCGACAGCGGGAAGCAAGATGGGCTCTGGGCTGTGGGACACGCAGCCCGCCCCCCCAGCCGGGTGCCACCTCCTTGGCCTCCCTCAGGACCCTCCCCTGTCTCCGGCCTGGCGCTTCTCCCTGCAGGGCCGGGTCCAGGGCCAGTGGGCCAGACCCCCGCCCGGTCCCCAGGGGCAGGGGCCGGGCCAGGCGAGGCAGGGAAGGGGAGCGGGCCTGGGAAAGCCCGGCCGGCCGAGAGGGAGAGATTGGTTTCAGCCGGAGCCGCGGGCTGCCAAGTCCACATCCTATCCGCGGCCTGCACCGCCTCAGCATTCATCACCGCCGAACTCGGAGGCTTTATCTCCGCGAGGGCTTGGCGCCATCCCCGGGCCGGCCGCTCCCGGCCCTCCGATGGGCCCGATAGCCGCTGATAGATTACCCGAGATTGCCGCGGCCAGCGCCGAGCGCGGACTCCCCTGGGCGGGGCGCGCACCACGTGGCCGGGCAGAGACCGCGGCCCGCCCGGGCAGGAGGCGGGCGCGGCGCGGGGCGGGGACAGGGAAGTCGCGCCCGCCGAAAGGCGCCGCGGGCCGCGCACTGATTCTGCCGATGCGCCGATAAGGGCTGACGGATGGCCGCGGGGACCGGGCCGCGCCTCCGCGGGATGCAGCGCACTGCTTCCCGGAAGGGGCCGGGGCCGGGGCCGGGGGTGTCGGGACCCTCCCTGCCGTCGGGGGTTGGCGTGGGCGCGGCGCGCTGGGCCGCAGACCCCCGCCTCACCGCCGGGCCCGCTGCACGCCCGCTGCCCCGAGGCGCGGGCTCTGGGCCCTCCTGGCCCGCGGTTGGGGACCGCATTCCTGCCGGGGCGCCGCGGCCCCTCCTCCGGGCCAGGCTGCCCTGCTGCTCTCTGGGTCAGAAGCAGGGGGCACGCCCAGGCCGGGCAGACCAGTACTCGGGCTGTGTCCCCAGCCCCTGGCGGATGCCATGCGGGGAGGAAGGAGCTGGGGCCTCTGGGCTAGTCTTTTTCCCTGCTGGGCGGACCCAGGTTCCCCGCAGCAACTCTAACGGGCTCCCTCTGCACAGAGAGGGGTGGAGGGTGCCGCGGGGAGCCAGAGACTGCAGGGCTGAGCCACACCTCCTGGCCCCGTGAACCCACTGTCCCCACCAGGGCCAGAGAGAGCCATAGGGTCACGGAAACTGGAGGGGGACCCTCCTGGGCCCAAACCCTGCCAGGCGGCCCCCGTGCCTGTTTCCTGGACCCGAAAGTCAGCCTCAAGTTTCTAGAGAGAGCAGAGGCAGCCAGGGGCCAAGGAAAGAAGGCAAGACGGGATGGCATGGGGAATGGGTGCTCAAGGGGGACAGTTTCTTTTGGGATCTTTCATCATAGTGGGGGGCAGGTCTGCAGCCCGGTGTCATGCACTCCGTAAGTGCCTGTTCCTGCCCTAGGGGAATCAGAGACGCATGTCCTAGCCATGTGCACAGCCCTCCACAGTGACGTGCCTTCCCCACCACTTTGGTGGGCTGGGGGATGCTAGGGGCTGCGTCGAGGCTGGGAGGGAGGCCACGGGCACTGACCCATCCCATGACTGCTCGGTCCTAGGCAAACCTCTGGCTGCCAGTTAGCGCTTGGCCTCCTGGATCTTTCAGGTGGGGGCTGAGGCTTGGGGATCTTGGTGACTGGCCCAAGGGGTCTGCAGCCATGCTGTGCAGCTCCAGAGCCTGTGGTCTTGACCCCTTTAGGGTGAATGAGAGCCACGGCGATGATGGTTATCTCGGGGCCTGGACATTACAGCTTTGGAACCAAACCTTCTGGCTGCTGGCGGGTCAAGGGCCCTGCTAGCATCTGGAGTTCTCAAAGCCACCTGCCAGGATAAAGTACGTGGAGAGGAAAAGTCTGGTCCATGAGGAGGAGGAGGGAGGGGAGGAGCCTGGCAGTTCCTGTGTCCTACCCCACATCCTGGGCCTGCCAGTGACATGGCTGCTGAGGGCACAGAGGAAGGCAGTGCCTGTCCTGGGGGCAGCGCTGGCATTTGAGCTGAGACCTGACCCAGCTGGTCGGCACCTGGTGGGGGCTGTCATGCCCCCTCCCAACCCTGTGGTGGCTCATTGCCTGCTCAGAGCTTTTGCCTCTGCGGCTCCCTCTGCCAACACTGACACCACCCGGCCCCTGACACCACCATCCGTCTCTGCTGAACGCCGGCCACCTCACCTTCCACAACCCTAGTGTCCCAGCTCCAGGGGGCCCCTCTGTCCTTAGGGTTCATTTCTGTTGTTCCCTCTCTGTTCCCCAGCAGCCTGGGGCATTATGGGGGCAGGGACGGAGTCCCCGTGAGGGTCACAGGGATCCTGAACGAGGACCAGGCACACCAGGGACTCAGCCAAGTTTGGAAGCCTGAACACATAAGGACGCCCAGAAGTCAGACTGCTGTCCCTGTTCCAGGCACCCAGCCTCCAAGGAAGTGAGCCTCACCCCTGCTGCAGGGAACGGGTCCTCCCCGCCTGCTGGTAATGACCCCAGCTCCCTGGGCTCTACCCCTCTGGCTATGACAGTGCTCCCTGGAGGCACTGACTTTCCTTCCAGTTTCCTTTTTCCCTTGGGTTTGCTGTGCTTTCCTGGGACAGAGGCCAGGGTGGGGAGATTTTGAAATCAGTTGAGGAAGTATTTACTAAGCACCTACTGTATGCCCTGAGCTGTCCTGGGGAGACAGAGCTGCTCTAGAATGAAGGCCCCTTGGGGACATACTCTGAGGCCAGCACTGCCAGACCCCTCCCCAGGGACAGGGCCTAGGAGTTGTCCTTTCCCTCTTGAGCACTGAATGCCTCTCACTCCATGGCCTGGGAGGCACTGTCACCCTGTTTTAAGAGGGTGTGAAGATGTCCGTCTGGTTCTGGTCCGACAGCCCCCTCCTATTTCCTCCCCTTAGATCTCAGCTCGAACCTGGCCCCTCCTTGCCCCTCTGCTATTTTCCACTTACGCATTTTTACAAAACGCCCACGCCTGTGACTGGTTTTTGGGTCATGGAGTCCTGCAGGTGCTGTGGAACTGGGGGAGCCCCTGGCCAGGCTCTGGGCCAGCTGGGCCTAGCCGGGCCCCCATCTCTCTGCCAAGACAATCCATGGGGTGCAGAGCGACTTTGAACACAATGAGAATCCCCCAAAGCTTCTTGAGTACTTCATGCAGACACGGTCTCCTGTTATGTAAGTTTTTGAAAACGGAACATCTGAAAGACCCCAAGTTTCTAGAACATAGCCTAGCCACAGATAGACTAAGAAACCCCCTGAGAAACTCCTGTTTGAGCCCTCATTGTGTGGATGGGGAAACTGAGGCCCAGGAGCAGATGGTGCCCATCAGAGTACACAGAAAGTGCCCTGAGAGGCAGACAGACCGGACTGCCCCATTTTACTAACAGGAAAGGAGGCTTGGACAACGGGTCGGGACTCTCACTCATTAAAATGATACCATGGCCCCATCCCAGCCTGGGGGTACAGTGAGCCTAGCAGTGTGAGATCCTGGATAAAACTCACGGGGGGGGGGGGGGGGCAGAAACGGGGGAAAGCGTGCAGAGTCTGGAGGTGCCCCAGACACAGGGAGGGGGAGCTGGCCGGCCTTGAGCTGCCCCACCCCATTTTTGAACTCAATGTTCCCATCTGGGAGTCAGAACTGGCGGGGCTGACCTCGGGAACACCCAAGTCCTGGCCCCCTAATTCAGGCTGTGGGGGTCTGGGTCTGAGGATCAGAAAGAGGTCATACAGAGGCCAAACTGTCCATCTCCATGCACCTGGGCAAACGGATGGCCCCAGAAGCAAGGTCCCAGAAAGGCTGGCCCATCCAGAGCTGGGGGGAATTTCCATTACGGGGTCAAGGTCCACGCAAAGCAGTGTCCCCCATTCCATAAACTAAGGGCTGCTCCAGAGCCCCGCCCCCCATTAGAGGCCCCGCCTCACACATGGAGCTCAGCCAATCCCCAGGCCTCACTCCTGCTCATTTGCATGTCCGTTTCCATTGGCGGCAGGCGTGAAGATTAGGACCTCCGTTCCCGGGACGCGGGGCGGGGCCTGGGGAGAAGTTGTGGGGGGCTGGGCTGGGCTCTGGGGGGCCAGGCTGGGGCGCGCGCCCGGCGCTGCGGGGTGGGGGGTGGGGGTGCGCTGGGCTCTGGGGGGGCCGGGCTAGGGGCGCTGGAGGGGGCCGGGCGCTGGCCTCTGAGCGAGCAGATTCTGGGGCTGCCAACCTCTGGATAACCTGCCCCAGGCTCAAGTGGGGACACAAAATGGCCACCTGCCACATGGGGAGGGCTTTGGTTATAGTGCATGCTCTTCCTTTTCCTCTAAAGCTCCGTTAAATCCTCGGACTCCCCCGCACCCCCCCACTCCCGCCCGTTAGGAGTGACTCAGAGGGGGAAAGGCACTGACCCAAGGTCACATAACCAGGACGGCAGCAGCACAGCTGGGACCTCGCCCCTCATCCCAAGGCCAGGTTCCTTCCCTGCAGGGAGGGCCTCTTGGGGGTCAGATTATTTAGAGCCGCGTCTCCCCAGGGAGGGTTATTTTTTGGTTTCCTTCGCAAAACAATGATGCAGACGATGATGATTTTAAGCGGACACCCCCCCCCCCCCCAGTGGCATCCCGTTCCCCATGAACTGCGGGGCGGTGGGCTCTCGGGGGTGAGTGTGAGTGTGCACAGGCTTTTGTTCCTGGCATTTTGGAGGGGTGAGATAAGGGAAGCCGCACACCGGCCGGAGCGAGCAGGCAGATAGATAGGGCGATAGAGGCTCCGCCACCCCGCGGGACTAGCGCCTTTTATCAGAGTTCCCTGTTCTTTTCGGTGGGGGGGGAGGAGCGGGGAGCACAGCCCACCCCCGGCCCCCAAGCCAGGGAACCGAGGGGTGGAGGCCACCCTGTCTCAGATCCCTCCTGCTGTGTCCCACGCCCTGAGCCCAGGCCCCCAAGCTCCCCACCAGAAGCGTGGGGTTCCCAAGGGCAGTGCACACAACAGGGGGAACGCAGCTGCACCTCTACCCTGTGGCTCCACAGAAGGGCCCCAAGGGGCAATGAGGAGGGCAGGGAGGCCCAGAGGCTAGTGGCCTGGAGCCTGCGCATGGAGTCCCGCTCTCCAGAAGGCCTGTGAGGCCCTGTGGGCATAGCTGGGCAGGACAGGGAGACATTGCTGCCCTAGGTCTCTGGGGCTGGCCTCAGCATCTTCAGCCCATTTTATAGATGCAGAAACTTGAGTCTTGCAACAAGGCTGTGCCTGTGAGCCACAGCAGGAGGGGGCAGGCGAGACCCCGTAGACCCTCTGGAAGCCACACTGCCGAGGCCGCAGGATAAATATTCTAGAACCCTCCACAGCACTGTGTAATGGGGGCGGGGGCTCACACCTTTGCACCTTGGAGCTATTTGCCAAAGTCAGTGCAGGAAGAATGCTGGCGGGATTCACAGGTGGTGTGCAGCAGACAGGGAGGGCGTGGGGAGGCAGCCCCAGCCCTGCAGACCCCAACCCCTGCACACGCCCCTGGAGGACAGGGCCCCACTACACATAGCTGGCCAGAATTATGATTATGCCAGATGAGGAAACTGGCATCCAGGGACACTAAGTCACTTGCCCAGGCTACCCACCCAAGGGGCAGAATTTGAACCTTGGTCACCCCAGATTATGCTTGTCTTCCTCCCCCACGTATGCACACATTTTACTGGAAATAGCTGACTTCCTTTAGAATAATGAAACAAAACAAAACAAAACAAAACCCAAAAGACAGAAAGAAACCAATTTTATCACCAAAGGAACCTATTTTCTGGGGGCAGATGAAATGACCCCCAAGATAAGCAGGAGTGGGGTACCCCATCATCTCCTGACTTCAGACAGGTCTGCATGGTCCCAAGCGCTCCCTCACGCTCTGTGCCTGGGCCTTTCTCCCTAAGTGGAGGGAGCAGACGCCTTAGGGGAGGGGGCTACGGCTACGACCACCGCCAGAACCTCCGGCTATGATGGAGACCCAGACCTTGCTTCCTTCTGTGCTGTGTGACCTTGGGTGAGATGCTCAACCTCTCTGCCCCTCGAGTCCTCTTCTGAGAAGAAATGAGATCAGAGGTGGCGCCTTTCCAGGGCTGCTGGGACTCGACAAGGTATCACAAGTCAAGCCCAGGCCTGGCATACAGAAGGCGCTCAGTGAACCGAGCTACCAGCTGACGACGGCCACCATGAGGACTGCTGGGACCGTGGCATCCTAGATCACGTCGGAAACACTGCTGACTGTCCACTCAGGCCTCTTGCCTCTGGGATCACAGAGAAATGTCGTGTCTTGAGAGTCACTTAAAAAAGAACTACAGGGAAGGGGAACAATGACGTGCAAGGCCACACCTGGGGGGAGCCCCAGGCACACACGGGGGGGGGGGGGCGCGCCCCCCCAGGCCTCGGTGTCCCCTCTGGCACAGCTGCGGGTGCCTGGCCTCCACGTGGCTGCCGCGCCTGTCCCTCAGCAGGGGGATTAGCCACACGCTGGGCCCTAATCGCTGCTAATCGCACCGCCATCACCGCAGGATCTCGGATCAGCTGAAGGAGGCGGCTTTATCCAGACAGACGCAGAGATGGCACCGTCGTCCCAATCGGGGCGCCGACTGTCACAAGTGGCAGGGGGGCCGGCGGGCCAGGGAAGGCCGGGGGGGGGGGGCGGAAGCCCCTCCCCATCGGAGCTCTGTGCAGTCCCTGCATCCGCTGGGCACGCACTGTGTGACCAGGTACGGGTCCGGGTTCCCCGGGGACAGCACAGACCCTGCCCTGGGGCCCAGTGGACAGAGGACGGAACTGAGGTGCACACACACCTGGAGTTAGAGCCCGGGCGGCCGGGGCAGACTCCCAGCTGTAGTGGGGCACCTTGAATCCTTGTCCCCCACGCCGTGTCCCCATGAGGTTCACCCCTCAGGCCAGGGGACCCCTCCCTTCCAACGTGGCTCCTCCTCCCGCTGCTGCTGTTCTGAGTGGACGCCCAAGCCCTCCCCTCCCCGGCCGGGCCCCGGGATACTGCGGCGGTACAGAGGCCTGTGAGGGGCAGGTCGGACGGGCTGAGGTTCACGGCTGGCCCGGGGGGCCAGGAGAGGCTGGCGGGGACGGCCAAGGGCTCCCCCCAGGGCCCTCCCCAGCCCCCCCTCCTCCCTACCTTCTTTTTCAAAAACATAATTTATCTGTGTATTATCAAGAAATCCAGACACTTTAATCAGTGAGCTATGAAGTCAGAATTTCCATTCTTATCTGCGGGAGGAGTGGAAACGGAGGAGATAGGCGGCGGGAACGGATCGCTGGTAGGGAATGTTAATGGGCGGAGAGGCTGGGCTATTGGCCACGGAGACGCCGTATCTCCCCCATTATCAAGGCCGTATCTCGCCAACCATCTCAGCGCGGTAATGGGGCCAGTTCAACTTTCCGAGTTATCACAGGAGCTGAAACCTGCGCCTGCCAGAGGCCCGGCCGGCAGACAGTTCCGGGAGGGCTGGAGTCCGGCGGGCAAAGCCAGGAGGGAGGGGGGAAAGCTGGCCTGGCTGGGGCCCCTGAGGGCCTGGGTGCCCCCCTGACCAGAAGGCCACCACGGTGACTGTCGGGAGTCTCTCTGTACTCTGGGAAAAATGTCTGGTTTGGGCAGGGCCGGGCATGGGCATGAAGCACAGGAGGGGAAACTGAGGCAGGAAACTAGCTCAGGGTCCCAGGGGTCCCGGGTCTTCCTGAGCTGTGCCAGGCCCATGAAGGGACAGAGCGTGGTGGCGGGAGATGATGGGAACAGCATGCCCTCCTGCCAGGTGGCCCCTTTTTGGGGCCTTTTCCAGGCTCTAAGCCCCAGGAGCCAGAAACCTCAGTGACAAAGCCAGCAGGGTGAAGACACCCTTGTGGCCTCTCTCCCCTGCAGGTCCTGACCTGAGGCTTGGCTTCGTGGCCCCTTGGCCACCTGGGGTACACTCACTGCACCCCTCAAATGTGAAAGGGCCTCCCACTGCCCTCAGCCCTCCTGCATGGGACACCCCAACAGGCCATAAGTGGAACGCTTCTGTTCATTCAAAAGAAGAGACCCCAAGTCCACGCATTCCCACCCTGCGAGGACTGAGTGCTCAGAGGGGCATCTGAGCTGTGGGGCAAGAGTCTCCCCTGTGGCCCGGCCCCTGCACGGAGCTCCCCATCTGACTCCAAGGGCCCTAGGAACTGCCCCGGGTATAGACGGGGTTGACCGGGGCTCTGGTTCCTCTCCTGCAGCTTGAGGGCAGGGCAGCAGCCACCTGGGCACAGAGCAGGGAAGGGACTCGCCCAAGGTCATACGGTCAGTGAGAAACAGCCTGCAGACCACAGCTGGACACTGCCCGGAACCGCAGGAAGGCCTCAGTTTCCTGGACTCGAGCACGAGTGCTGCGGGGCCAGCGGAAAGCCAGGAGAGCCCTTCTCCGGGGAACCACTGCTGCAGCCATCCTCTCGCCTCCCCGGGGCGGGGAGCTCGGGCGGCAGCTCCGGGGGGGCCTCCACCTGAAAACCCACGGAGACTCCGACTCCGTTCCCTCTGTGCACGGGGTTAGCCGCTCAGCGCCCCTCAGCGGGGGCTGGAGGAAAGGCATGAGAAGGGGGCTCAGTAAGTGCTCAGGGGACCTAGGCCCGGCAAACCCAGCTTCACGGCAGGACGAGGGGGGCGGTGCACGGGGGCCCAGACAAGCTGGGTCTGCACTGTGGGGGAGGCCACGTGAAGTCCTGCAGCTGCCTGAGGCTCTGAGCCGAGGCCTTCTCTTGGGTCTCGGTCGTCCCAGCGCCTGATGCCTGGGCAGCCGCCAAGCCCTCCCCAGGCACTGAGAGAGCCCAGGACAGCCCCACCACTGCCCGCGAGGCCCTGTCCCCAGCAGAGGGCCCGCTGCAGGATGGAGCCATGACCACCAGGCCCTAAGCCCTCTTCCGCTCCTGCTCTCTGGGTCTGACTTGCAGAGGGTGGAGGCTTGATGGAGAAAAGGGACACTGAGGCAGGAGCCCTGTGACAGGTGCAGGCACCCAGGGTAGACCGGGAAAGCTGGCGGGCTTGAGACGGACACCAAGAAGAACTGGTGGGAAGCAGGCCCGGGGGACTGAGAAGACAGACAACCCTCTGTGCTCTCCACTCGAATTGTCACACAACCCCACTGGCTCCGCAGCTCTGAACCCAGCCACCTCCTACACCAGGTCCTAGCCTCCCCGCCCCGAGCTGTCGGAATCAATGCTCCACTTCATGGGGGAAACTGAGGCTTGGGGACTTGCCGGAGGTCTAGGCGCCCTCAGGGCCCAGCCTGGCGTCCTTATATAACATCCCGTCTTGCGAAGGCGAAGACTGAGCCTCGGGAAGCCAGGGCAACTCCTTTGTCTCTGCAGTCTTATCCTGGACCCCAGGATTCTGGCCTGTCCTTGGCTGCAGCCGCCCACAGGGAAGCTCCTGGAGGCACCCATGATCAGAGCCCACACGGTGGCCATCTCCTCCTTCCCGGGAAGCAGCCTGCCTACGATTTCTGGGAGGCCCAGGACACAGACCCCCAGCCTTCTGTAGAGCCCCTCCTCAAACCTGTTTCTATACTGCTCATGTGCTGGGTGACCCTGGTGTAACCACCTACCCTCTGGTCCTCCACTTCTCTGTGTGGACAATGGGTTGAAAACCCCAACCTTAGCAGGCGTCCAGGAGAACCACAGGAGGGATGCCTGCAAAGCACTTAGCAGATGGGAGCTAGCAGCGGCTGGCTGTCTGGGTCTCTGTCTCCACTGCAGCGCCTGGACAGAAGGATCCAGGAGCACCAGGGCTGGTCTGAGCTCTGCCCATGCTCGGGCTCCTGGAAGTGGAACCCCAGCACCCTGTCTCCTCTTCTACAGCCGGGGAAAGCCGGGCTCTGGGAGTGCACAGTCTCTGGTCTAGGGGAGGCAGACGCGAGGAGCGGGAGGTGGAGGGGAGGGGCTGGCTTATCGCCCTCACCCAGCTCAGGCCCAAGGTCAGCTGCCACATTCCTGACCCAGCGGGGACACTGCCTTCCCCCAAACACGGGTCCTTGGGAGAGGGAGAAGGACGAGGGGCAGAGTGGGCTAGAGAGGTCCTGGGACAGGTGGCCTGAGCGGCAAGCCAGTGCACCCCAGAGAAGCTCTGCCCACCACCGGGGTCCACAGATCCAGCTTCCATCCTGCAGCCTCCAGCGCATCCCAGTCCCCCAGGGCCTCAGTGTTCTCACCTGTAAGATGGGTGAACCCATGATGCTGCCAGTCATAATGGCAGGTAAGACCCTTGGGCAGGAGCAGGACTGAGAGGGTGTGGGGTCGGCCCAGCCCGGGTGTGGCACATCAGGACACCCCGCCCACACGTCCCATCCCCGCAGAAAGTGACACCCGAGGGCAGGAGCAGGGAAGCCAGAGACAGGACTCTGCTGCATGAAGTGTCCAGTCCTCTAGGCTCCCGGCAAAATCTCAGTAGAGCAGCAAGCAACGACCAAGGCGGCAGCATCCACCAAGGACGTGACCTTGGGACCATACTTCACAGCTGGCACTGGCGATCTCACACGACTCGCATAACGACCCCAGGAAGGAGGTGGTGCTATTAGGCTCTTGCTTCAAAAGTGGGAACTGAGATCCAAGAAGTCATTTGTCCTCAGGGTCACAGTGAGGTCAGGACCCAAGGCCAAGCAATGGCTCCTGTGCGGTGACCTCCCACTCTGGAGATGAGGGCAGCCCAGGCCCGGAGCACAGAGCCTCTGCGCCCTGTGTAGGGACAGGGTGGGGATACAAGCCCCCGGGTCCCAGGAGATAGGGTCTCTGTCCTCCGTCCAGGGTGCGTGGGAGCAAAATGTCATTGAGCAGCAAACAGCCCAGGCTCCCGTCCTGAGCTGGGGTGCTGGCTGTGCTCCAAATTCTCATTAGGCACCCCCAGCATCCCCCAGTCCTACTTGGGCCCTGGGCACAGCCACAGGAGAAGGCACCGTGTTATACCCATTCTGCAGGGGAGAAAACTGGCACTGGGAGCGAAAGACACTCGCTGAGGTCACTCAGCCAGGAAGGAGGGGAGGCAGGAGTGGCATTGTCTCAGACGATGTGAATTTCCCTGGGATTCTCAGCGCTGTGCTCAGGGACCGGCAATGTCATCACCCCTATTTTGCAGATGGGTCAACCGAGGCCCACTCGGGAGGGCCTTGCCCATAGTCCTACAACCATTTCACACTGTGTATTCATTAGGTCGTTTATGTGACAGAGTTCTGGAAAGCCCACTATGTGGGGACAGGACAGATCCACTCCCAGGTAGCAGAGATCTGGGCTGCCTGTGCAAAGGCCCTGGGGCTAGGACTGAAACATGCCAGAGAGAAATCCTCCCCTCTCAGCTAGAGCACAGCGGGCCAGGAGGTCCATGTGGAGGTCAGCTCCGTCTGCAGGGGTTACTGGGCCCACTTCTGGAAGCCCGTGCACCCCAGGCTACTCCTGCCAAACGGGGAGCAGCAGACAAGGTCCAGAGAGTAAACACATGGCTGTGGCCTCAGTTTCTCCTCCTGTGAAATGGGAACAGGGACCCTGGGGCAGCTCCAGGGGTATACTGGCTGGGTGGGCAGAGGCCTGAGTGCAGGCGCAGGCCCAGGCCCCTGCGCTTGGCGATACCAATCAGCGGGCAACAGCTGCCTCCAGGAGGAGGCCCGTCGATGGCAGATAGACCGGCTGGGATATTATTCACGAGCCCGTCAAGCCCCAGGAGCGTCTGGTTGGCATAGAAACAGAAGATAAGGGGCACAATTAATGGCATCACATTCCCTCCTCCTTTCTTCCCCAACTGACCCATTTAAATCCCTGGCGGGGCTGGTGCCACGCTGGGCTCCCAGCGACCCGCAGGGAGGGGCTGGCTGGGCAGGCCGGGCTCGGACAGGGCTCAGGCCCTCCGGCAGGGCCGGCTAGTCTCCCCAGGGAGCACCCCTGCGCAGCAGCGTCTCGGTAAGGAGGCCCTGGGAGATTCGGCCAGGGCTGGGCTAGAGAAGGACCCAGAGCAGCTCCGCTCCCAGAGGCCCATTTCACAGACGCAGAGAGTGAAGCCGGATCCGCCTGGGGGCGGACAGACAAGAGGAATGCTTGTCTGACAAGGTGATGCTCACAGGCGCACTGGTCCAGAGCTCCGGGAGGGCCGCCTGCATTCCAGCTCTGGCTCTGCCGCTTCTTTGGGGGAGAAACTTAAGCTCGGTTTCCCCAGACGGAAAGGCGGTAAGAATAAGACCTCTGTGAAGTTAACATGTAACCTCAAGTGTTAGCTACAGTTAACGTCTTACTGTCTTGAGTAGGAAAGAGCGGTTCATCTTGCCTGAGGCCTGGGTGTGCAGGAAAACCAAGAGCGTCTAGAGCCAGGGCAGAACCCAACCTCGGGGTGACGGGGGGCTCCAGGGTCCACCTGGAGCGTTCAAGTCCAGGTTCAGGGCTGGGGACCCATGGGCAAGGCCCTTCTGGCCTCCGGTCCTTTGTCCCCTGGGCTCACCATAAATCAGTCCCCGTGTTCCCAGGGCCAGCGGAGGACAGGACTTACGGCCCTGCTGACCCCGGGACGGCAGGCACCATCACGCCTGTCTTTCACAGAGGGGAAACTGAGGCTGTGGAAGGCAAGTGAAATGCCCCTTGTTCTGCATCAGGACAAGCCAGGTGGCCAGGTCCCCTCTCTCTTCACCCCTCTGCCATCCCAGTGAGGGGGCCCCGTGGGGCCAGGCCGACCCCCACATGCCTCCCGTACTTGGGAAGAGACTGTGCACAGCCTTGTGCAGACAATCCCTCTTACATTCCCGAATACTCGAGGAGAGACCACCTCTTCCTCCCCCCACCCCCACCCCGGGCCTCACCCGGCTCTCCAGCACCTACCCGCACTTTCTCCAGCAGCCCGCACTTTCTCCAGCAGCCCGGCACTTGCCTGCAGGACGGAGTGAATTAGTCATCCTGCGGCCACCAATACTTTGCTTAATCAAACTCGGAGAACGTGGGAGCACCACCCTCCCAGGAGAGGCAGTGGCTGATGGAGGGGGATGGGAGGGGCAGGTCCCCAGCTTCTGCTGGAAGCCCCCCACCCAGCTGGCCTGGGTTTCTACTGGGTATCTAACTCATGGTCCCCAAGGGGCCTCCCCCTGCCAAGAGGTCCCCTTGACAACACCAGTCGGACCTGCCAGCATTTTTCAGAAGGGGGAAATTGAGGCCTGGCCCCACCCGCCTCACCTCGTCACCGTGGCACCCCTTCCCTGGCGTCCCTGGTCTCTGAGCCCTTCACACCCCTGCCGACAGCCAGGAATCACCATCCCACTTCTCAGAGCTGGAAACTGAGCCTGCCCATAGTCCAAGGTCCCGCCTCGGGGGCCTACTGCTGACCTGGCTGGAGGTACCCCCTTCTGGGACGTATCTCGGACTGGACTTCCACCTATGACCCCCACTTAAGACATGGCTGGGACCCAGGGCATGCATACAGCAAGTGCTCAATAAAGATTCTGCTGAGTGAGTCAAGGCAGGTCTTCCATCCTGACCTGGGAGACCAGCTGCGAAGACCGTCAGCACACTAGCCCCCGCCCCAAACTTAGCCTGGGAAACAGAATCCACCTTGATTTTTTTTTTTTTTTTCAAAAAAACTCCAAGGAGGCTACACTGAGAACCTGCCAGGAACGCACACCAACCCCAGCACCTTTCAAGGGGGAAAACAGCTCTGGTGCTGGAGGTGACAAACCCCACCTAGGGCTATCTCACACCATCTCGTAGGACTCGCGGGTGACCGCCCCCCCCCCCCCCCGCAGCCCGGGGCCAGCGCGGAGTCACTTTCCTTTCATTCTGACGGACTGTACCACCCGCAGGGAGGATCAACTTCTTGGCAATTAAGCATGTTTGGGAAGAAAACTCGACAACACGACCCGTCGCAGACGCCCGCTCCCCCTGCCCCCGCCCTGGCCCGGGTCCGAGGCCCCCACTCCTCCAGCCACGACTCCCCCACGCTGTTGTTGCCTCGAACCCGGCCGGGCCTGGTGGCCATAGATAAGGCCTCTTATCGCTCTTGGCGATCGCCATCCGGCCGACCGGCCCTGCGCTTATCGGAGCTCAAATCGACCCGGGCGGGAGGAAGGCTCCGCGGGCCGGGGGTCCCGAGCTGGGCTCTCCCCCGCGCTCCCAGCCAGCTCGGCCCAGCCTATCGTTTCAGCCATCTGGCCGGCCAAGGCCGCGCTCCTGCCTCGCCCTCCCCCGCTCCCACGTTTGAAGTTAATAAATGGAAGCGCCTATCGCCTCCGCCATCGGTGGCGCGCCTTATCAGCCCGGCACATCTATCTCCGCGCGGAACAAAAGGCGCACAGAGGCGCGGGCAGCTGCGCCCCGGCTCTGGTGAGGGCGCAGGGGGCGGTGGCCCCAAGCGCCCGGCCCCCTTCCCTCCACACCCGCGGCCTGGTCGCAGGTGAGGCTAGCGCGGCGGGCGCACAGCTGCGAGGGCCGCACGCACCGCCGCGGGCAGAGGGAGGGCGGGCGGGCGCCGCCGCTTGGTGACAATCAGCGCTCGCATCTTAACGCGCCAAGATCTGCCAGAGGGAGGAGGCGCCCGGGGGTGCCGCAGGGAGGGTGCCCGGTGCCGCCTGCCGCGCCCCCACCCCTGCCCGGATCCTGGCCGCGCAGAGGGCCAGCAGCGGGGGTCTTCTGCGTGCCTGATGCGGTTCCTGTCCCCAAGGCGCACCGCTCGGCCGACCCTGTGGGCCCGGGCGCTCGCCCTGCTCGAGGCCTTATCGGCGCTGTTGATCGGTTCCCAGCCTGAGATCTCCCTGCCCGCGCTATCTGTGTTTCTCATCACGCTGAAACACATACACACACGCACACACGAGAACAGACCGAACAGAGGCGCACAGGGGAGGAGGGGAAAAAGAAACCAGAGAATGAGCGCAGATCGGGACCTGTGGGTGGTTTTAATACTTAAGTTGACTTGATAGAAGGAGACTTTCGGAAAACAGGTCCCGCTTGCGCACTGAGGGAGTGGGTTACGGGAACCCAGATTCATGCTTGCTTTCCCCCTGTCTAGGACCTGGGGGGTAGACACTTCCCCCTGGCGCGCGCACATGGGATCCTGGGGAAGTGGTCGTGTGGGCAGCCCGGGTGCCTGGGGCTGGGCAGAGGGCTGGAGGCTTCCCCTCGTCACTTCCCATCCTGCCTGGGAGGTGCGACCCCGGGAGGAACCCCCGTACTCCGGCCCCCGGCGAGAGGCGCGAAGTTACTGGCGTGGGGTGGGGAGCGGCGCTTCCTGTGCGCGCGCGCTCTCGCTCCCCGCGCAGTCCAGCGGCCCGGAGTGCGCGGCGCTTTATCACTGGGCATTGGCAGTATGAACTCAGCGGCCGCGCGGGCCCCTGGGGAGGGGCTCGCGGGCCGGAATAGGCGACAAACTTGGGACACGCGCAGAGGCGACCGTGACCTGGGGCCGAGTCCCCGGAAGCCCCCCTTCCCTGACTTGGAGTAGCTCCTCGCTTGAGGGGGTGGGTGTTGCCCGGCTGAGGCTACACGTGCGGCCTTGGCCGGGACAGAGAGTAAGGTCGGACCTCCAGGAGGCTGTCCTCAGGCCGGGAAGGCTGGAGTTTGGGACCCCGGCGACAGGACGCGGGAGTCCGAGCGGCTGGAGCCGAGCGCACCGACTGCCGTGGCCGCCCCCGCCCCCACCCCCCAGCCACGCGGCTCTTGGGCGGGCAGGAGAGCCGGTGGGCGCGGGCCGGTCCCCGCCGCTTGGTCGAGCGTTTCCACGCGGCCCGGGTGCCCCCTCTCCCTCCCAGGTCTCTCTGTTTCTCCCTCTAGATACAAAGCCTGGGAGAGTCAACCGCGCGGCAGATAAGATCACAATTTCAGCCCGTCCCGACAGAGCGATCTTATCAGGATGGGACTTGCAGAATGGAATATTTTAAACTTTATCGGAGCCCAGATCGGGGCCGCCTTATCGCCGCACCATCTCGGGGATGCGGGGGAGGGGCAGGACGCGAGGGGGCCGCGCCCCCAGCCGCCCCGCTCCCGGCCCCCCGCGCGGACACCCCTCCCGGCCGGACCCCGGGTGCCCGAGCCGAGACGCGGGGGCCCGGCCGGCCGGCGGAGATTAGATTACCGCGCGCTTGGCGCACAGCGCGGGGGGCGCGGTGCGGGGTGAAGGTCGCGGGCCCCGCGAGCGCAGCGGGCCGGCCGTGCGGGGGCGCGCCGGCGGGGGCCGCCGGGGGTCGGGGCGGGCGGGCAAAGTTTGACTCACGCTTTATCTGCCGGGGGTTGCTCTGTTTCCTCCTGGACATGTCTCCGACGCCGCGCGCCCTCCCGGCGGCCGCCTCTAGCCCCTGGCGGGCGGCGGCGGGCGGCGGGGGCGCGGCGGGGCCGCGGGGCGGCTCATGCCCCCGGCC
>NC_081573.1:58481926-58565367 GCF_022355385.1 Mustela nigripes | reverse complement strand
GAGCGCCGACCGCCGGGGGCGGCGGGCGGCGGGCTGCTGCCGGCTCCTCTGCTCCCGCGCAGCCGCCGCCGCCGCCGCCGCCGCCGCCGCTCGGCTTTTCTCAATGGAACCTGCGGGCAGCGCGCGGCTAACCGGGCGGCCTCGGCCGGGGCTCTCCCGGCTGGCTGGCGGGCGGGCCGGCACGGCGGGGGCGGGGCCTGCACGGCGGGGGCGGGGCCTGCGTGTCTCCGGCGCCGCGCCTCCGGCCCGCCCCCGCCGCGCTGGCCCCTCCCCCGAGGCCCCGCCCCCGCGCCCCGCGGGCCCGCCCCCGGGCGGACTCTGGTTCGCTGCAGTCTCGGTCCCGCCCCTGTCGCCCTGGCCCCGCCCCCGGTCTGCACGGCTCTGGCCCCGCCCCCGGCCCCGGGCAGACCTCTGGCTTCTTCGGCTCCTCCTTCGGCCCCGCAGCTTTGTTCCCAGGCCTTACCCTGACTCAGCGACGTATTCTTTCCCGCCGCCCAGCGGCACCGGGTCCGGCCGAGCCTCGGGTCGCTCTGGACCCTCCCCCTCGGCGCTAGCTCCGCCCCCAAGCCTGACCCCGCGAGGCTCTGCTCACCCCCCCCTCGCCCCGCCCCAGGCTCCTCTTGGCTCCGCCCCCAGGCCCTCGGCCCCGCCCAGGACCCCTGCGCTCCCCTCCAGCTCCCTCCGCCGTTGGGACGCGTACAGTAAGGGTCCGCTCAGGAAGCCCGAGGCCTTGACGCCCCCCAGTGTCTTGGGCCAGATTTGGGGTGTGGAGGCGGCTGCGGCCGGGTGGGGACTTCCGTCCGAGACCGAGGTGGAAGCAGCATTTCTGGGGTCCACGGCCTCCGGCGGCTGCGACCCCCAAGGTCCCCAGGGACCTCAGGTCCTCCTCCTTTGGGCTCCCGTCTGGCTGGAAGTCGGGGAGGGTGCGGAAGCCAGCAGGCTGTCCCTGCCGCCCGCGCAGCAGCTTCCCCCCGACCCCGGGCACTGCCCCTGGGCCGGGCCGGACTCCCCAGGGCGCCCCTGCTGGAGGCCCCGGGAAGAGGCCCCTCTGCGGGCTGAGCGGACACTCGCATCGCCTCCCAGCCTGGAACAGGGCCAGTGCTGTCTGTTCTAGCCCTGGAAATGGACCTTGTCTCTCCTGTCTTTTGGGTCATGTTCATAGGATCCCAGAGGCCCCCCATTTTCCAGGGCAGCTCAAATCACACGGCATGAGGAGCTGTGCCCCCAAGTTGAACTGTATTCTTTTAATAGTCTTAGCCTGCCCGTAGTTGGTAACTGCTGCCTCTGCCCCATACTCAGAAGAAATAAGGGGTGAGTGAGGCCCAGGGGCCAAGCAGAAGACCTTTGCAGAGACAACTGGGTGGCCGCTGGGACGGCAGGGAGTCCTCAGAGGCGGGCTGCAGGCTGTGCACTGTGTCTGTGAGACATGCCCCTCCGTTTGACCCCTGTTACCTATGCCCCTGCCCCATGGAAGAGGAGAGGGATTACCCCTGCAGCCTGGGCACTCTCCCCCACACCGCCCCTGCTCAAGGGGCCTCTGGGCAGGAGAGTGGCAGGCAGGGCAGGAGGCTGAGGTCCCCCGAGGTCTGCCCATCCACCACAGGACGGATGGGGACCCTGAGGCCAGGCAGCCAAGACACTGGCTCAGGATGATGTGGCTCACAGTGCTTCCTGCTCCCTGCCCTGCGCCGGGGCAGGGGCAACCTTCCTACAGCTGCCTGGTGCTGTAGCCGCCTCTGGGGAGACGGGGGCCCACAGGTGGCTGGTCCCCTCAGCCCAGAGCTCCTACAGTATTTGTCACCTGAATGGGGCGCCTCACCTCTCCTCGCTTTCCGTTGGGCCTTGCCTTTCCTCCCAAAGCAGGGCCCCATTACAGGATGGGGACCTGGGGCGTAGGAGGAGTTCCAGAGGAGGGGGCCGGGAGGCTCCATGCACAGCAGGTGGCATCGGGCAGGTGCGGGGGGAGTGGCTGGGGCCCTGCACTGAGGAGGCCTTGGAGGGTCTGGGGAGAGAGCCCCGCCCCATCACCTCTGCCTGTCTAGGCTGCAGAAGGTAGCAGTCAGTGCGGCTCCCCGCTTCCCATCACAGATTATAGACCCGAGGCCCCAAGCGGAAGGACACACCCAGCTCTCCCAGTGCCTTAGAGGCAGGGGTGGGTCAGGAACGGAGCCTGGGGACCAGCACGGATGACTACTGGAGGGGGGTGGCTAGTACAAAACGAAAACATAGGGCTTCCTGTTTGAAAATTAGGACCTTCAGGGCAGCCAAAGAGCGCGTTTAAACCAAGTGTGGGGCCTTCCCAAGGGCGGGACCCCACGCGCCTGCAGGGGTCACACAACCAACCCTGAAGCACTGGAGAGTCTGACCCAGACAGAGCTGTCACCGGAGCACTCTCCTCCTGAGCTTTGCCCCTCCTATCTGCTGGGGGATACCCTATGGCCCCAGAAGTTGAAACCACAGCCTTGCTTAGGACGGGTGGCACTACCATAGGACCTGACTGGCACAGGCTTCTACCCCTCGGGGGAGGTCTGCTGGCAATGAGGAGGAATGAGGAGAAAGGAATGAGAAGCAAGGAACACTGTCCGGAGGAAGGTCTGTGTGAGCGCAGAGGAGGCGTAGCCGCCCCTGCCTGGGGAGTTTGGGGTAGGCTGCCTGGAGAAGGTGACATCCAAGGGCAGCTTGGCAGGGGCCCCCATCAGGTGGGAGGAGCAGGGTGTGGGGTGGCCGAGAGTGTCCACCTCCATTCCCCACGCACCGCCTGCTGCGAGTCTGTTTCCACCCACTCCTGCGTGTGTGCGAGGAGCGCCAGGGCTGCCATCCCGAAGCCCCTGGTGGGGTGAACGGAGTTCTGTTCGGCCCGCATGTAGGGCTGTCAGTTCCCGTCGTGGAGCTGGGCTGTCCCGCTGCAGCCTGGCTGTTCCCCGCTCCCGGGATCAGAGCTTTGGGCAGCTGCCCGCCAGGGTCGCAAGGCTCCGCGGAGGTCTCCCGGGCATGGCTTTGACTGGGTGCCGGCTCCAGGGACGCCGCCGCCATCACCTTTGTGAGCCCTTCCTTTGGGCCAGTTCCCTCCCCACGTCCTCGTGCTCCGCTCCGCGGTTAGGATGTCAGAGTCAGTGCCGCAGAAAGCAGCTGAGCTGGACCCGGGACATGGAAGCCTTGCTTTTAAGCACCGGGAGGGTCCAGTGGTGCTGAGGAAGACGCAGAGGCTCAGAGTGGTCCCACAGCTCAGACGAGGTCGGGCCGGGGTGCAGCCCCAGGCAGCTGAGCTCCAGCACCCACATGGTGAGGCCAGGCCTGGGAGCAAGGGGAACTGGCCCCAAATCCTGGCTCTGCCATTTTTAAGGGTGTGACCCCAACCACGTCCTTAACCAATCCTGTCCTTGGTTTCCTCATATGTAAGTGGGGCTGGGGGCGTGACCCCTCAGGGCTCCTCTGGCCTTGCCGTCCTGGTCTACCTCTGCCCTCTGACCTGTGGGCTGGCCGGCTGTGGGCATGCGCTGTGCTGCCCCACTGCCGACGAGGGCTGCCCCAGGTGGGGCAGATGGAGGGGTGGGGAAGAGGCGCCCACGTGCCAGGCCTTAGGCTGGTTTCCGGGCTATGACCAAGGGAGCCATAGCATGTTCTAGAGACTTAAGGTGGCCCTTGAAGGATGAAGAGGACGCTTCCGGAAGAGGGGAGGGCAGAGGGCGTCCTTTCCTAAAGGAAGGGCGGGTGCAGAGGCGGGGGAAGCCTGGGGCCGAGCTGACGGGTGTGCATGTCCGGAGGCCAGGCCAGAGGGCCTTCTTTCTGAGACACTGCCCTCCCCGTGCCCAGAATGTCACCTCCTCACAGCCGTGAGATGTGCCCTGGTACTGTGCCACCATCCCCCCGCCCCCAGTTCCAGGCCCCTCCCCCATCCCCCTGCCCTGCCCACCCTGCAGGTCCCCCACAGCCACTACTGCCCTTCCTGTGGACTGAAGCCAGTGGGACCTTCCCAGCAGCCACGTGTCATAGTCTCGGGCTCAGCTCTGCCCCATTCTACCTTCTCCTCGGAAACTCCTCGCCTGTCCTGTGGCCACAGGGCCCTTGCACAAGCTGTTTCTGCTGCCGGCTGCACCCTCCTCAGGGAAGCCCTCACTGCTCCCAGACAAGATCGGGCTCTTGTCTCTGCTGCAGCTCGCAGGCCTGGTGTCTCTTCTGTCCACTCGGAGCGCCGTCAGCTTACACCCGCTGCTCAGCGTGGGCTTCCCTGGTGCGGGGGCAGGACCGCCTGCTCATGATGGCGTTCTGAAGAAGGGACTGTTAGAATTCCTATTTGTTGGAAGAGTAAACTAAGGCTCAGAAGAGTGAAGTAAGCCAGTTGCCCAAGGCTGCACAACAGGTGTGTGGCCGAGCCACGTCCTCTCTTGGGAATCCACACACTCTGTTCCAGAGCGGACGCTGGTGGCCGTGCTGGAGGAAGAGGTATCCCGGCTCCATCTGTGGCCCCAGGCCCGGCCTCGCTCCACCCCCACCAGTCTGCTGGCAGCCGCGGAGGCCCGTCCTGACATTCATCAACACTGGCTCTGTGAAGGGTTTAATTAACTTCCTGTTGCAATGGGGGGATAATGAGTTTTAAGCACCACGTGACTCCGTAAGGAGGTCAAACGGCAGCGAGGATGTCAAAATAAATTAAGTTAGGAATCAGGAGGCGGCCTGCGGGAGGGGCAGGGGAGGAGCCCAGACAGCTCTGGTGACAACGAGGTGCTGCCCGGGCCACCCTTGGCGGCTGGCTGGGTGGGCGTGGTGGTGGGGGGCCCAGGCTGCTGCCTCCGTGGCCCCCCTCGCGGGGCTGGGGGTGGTTCTGGCCGTGCGCTGGCAGCTGGGGACCCCATCTGATCTCTGGGATCTCTGAGGGACAGAGAGAGCTCGGCTGGGACCACACGGGACCAGCCCTTTCTCCCTCCACCCCCAGGGAGTCCTCTGTGCGGCCAGCATCTCAGGCATCCCGGGACAGGACAGGACGTCTGCAGACGGTCCTTGGGGCTTAGTGAGAGCCACCCTTCCATGCAACTGCTCACGTGTGGCCACTTACCCTGCAAGCCAAGGCAGTGTCGGGCGCAGACAGGAAATATTATCTAGATATTTCCCAGTCTCTGGGAGCTGGGGTCACGTGACGTCACCAGCAAGGAAACCTTGGCGTCCCCGCTGGCCTCCTGCCTTTCTTTCTCCTTCTCTTCCTGCTGCTTCCTGCCTCCCCTCCTGCCCTCTGCCCTTCCTCCCACCCCGAACACATAGGGACCCCCTCACTGAGGCAGCGCAGGGACAACTGCGGACCACACACACACACACACAGGGTGCCACTGGGGTCTGGCGGGAGCAGGATTGTGGCCATGGCGGAGGAGTGGGCCATGGGACACGTGGCAGGGTGACCTGTGCTATAAATAAAGCAGGGAGGGGGGTGGGGCACCGTGCTGGGTCTGGGAGCCACCAAGAGGAGGTGCTGGCCAGACAAAGGCCAAGGCCAGGGGAGACGGTGGCGAGAGGGTCCAGGCAGCGCCAGGGGACCCGGCTGGGTCCAGGGGGCCATGATTCTTAGCCTCGGACGCAGCCACTGATGGTCAGGGCCGCAGAACGTTTTGGTGATTCCTGTGCCCGCTGATGGCTCGGGGAGCTGAGCTCCAGAGAGAAGGGGCTCCAGCCCCACCCGGGGCCCTACTGTCCCTTCATACTCCCGGTGCGGCACAGCACACGGCCCCAGAGATTGGCCTAGGGGTCTCTTGGCAGCAAACTGAGCTGCGGTTTGTCCAAGCCCACCAAACCCCGGGCCTCTGGAACCCCATGGCCTGCCCCACTCTACGCCTGGGGGCTCCAGGTGAGGGGGCGCTGCCCTGTGGGAAAGGGGCCATGGCTTTGGGTGCCCAGGCCCGGAGCGGCTGGGAAGGAGAAACGGCTACAAGGGGGCTCATTGTGTCACTCCCGGGGCTACAATCCGGCAGGGGGACGTGGGGCCCTGAAGGCAGGTTCCCAGGAAGTGAGCTGCCTACTGCCTGCCCACTGGATGGACAGAGACACGGGGCCAGGGGGACACGGCTTCAGGGCTGGAGCTCCAGAGCCCATATGTGGCCCATTCATAGGGAACACGGGCAGGACCCAAGGGCCCCCAAGTCCCAGCCTCCGTGGGGGGTGCTTCGAGGAGCCCCGACGCTGGGGAGCACCCCAGAGGGCAAGCATCCGATCCTTCTCCAGAGGCTCTTTGCTCCTGTCTCTGGGGGTCCGTTTTGGTCCCGAGTCTTGCCACTGTGTGAGTGTGGCCGTCTATACACTTTCCCCAGGAGGCGGGATTCTACCCCAGAAGCTTGGGAAAACCACCGTATTTTCTGGGAGGGGGGCATTGAGCCGATATGCCGTGGGACGCCTGGGGCTGGGCCTGGAGGAGGCGGCCGGGGCACATCTGCTCCTACCACCAGCTTCCCTCCCTCCAGGGGCCAGGCCATGGGCGGCCGCCCTGACCCTCTGTGTCCCCGGGCTCTCCGTGTATCTGCACTCCCTCACCTGGTCCCAAGAACCATCTCTCCTACCCTGTCTCTGACTGGTGGGGCCGAGGGGTCATTGGGGTCAGGTTTTGGGCCTCGTATAGGATATGACTGAACAATACACGCATTTATGTGGCCTTGTTGCTAAGACATGGTATCCCCGGGGCCACCGGCCTGCCTCAGGGCAGCTCCAGAGGGACCCGCAGTTACAGGGCTTCCTAGAGGGCTGGCAAGCCAGGCCTGAGGGGGCCCGGGGATCTGTGGTCCTGGTACGGGGCCCATGCCCGGGTGCCCCCGACCCACCCCCCATCTTTGGATGGCACAGGGTGCTCTGGGACATGTGCACGGGGCCGTCAAGAGGGCTAGGTCCCCAGACCGGAGGCAATATGTCACTCACCTTGCACAAAGTCTGGGCGAGGTGGTGTGTTTGCCGTGTTTGGGGTCTGTGGGCCCCAGGGTCGGCCCGGGTGACGCTGTACAGTACGTGTGTGTCTCTGAGCCTGTCGATGAGGTCGGGGTGCCTGCGTGCTGTCCCGTTGGCTTGTGGGAGCTGGCGGGCACTGTGCCCTTGGGCCTCAGCAGCTG
Organism: Mustela nigripes; assembly: GCF_022355385.1. NCBI lineage: Eukaryota > Metazoa > Chordata > Mammalia > Carnivora > Mustelidae > Mustela > Mustela nigripes. The sequence continues at coordinate 58,558,288 of NC_081573.1, read as the reverse complement.
AGCCGCGGGCATCGCGGAGCCAGGCCAATGCTGCCACCTGCCGGCCAGGCGGGCACGGCCGCTCGGATTTGTGGTCTGGGGTGGGGCTTGCAACTTCCCTCCTTTTCCCAGGGGCTGAGATGCTGCTGGTTCCCCCTCTGCCCCAGGTGTGGTCGAACAGAGGTGCCCAGCACTGCGGACCCCACCGCGCCCCAGGGGTCTGCACCCCAAATCACCAGACGGCCATTGTCAAACACAGCTCAGACTCACCTCATCCCAACCAGAATCCAACCCTATGTCCCTCTGTGTCTCCCTTTCTGAGGCCCTGCTACAGAGACCTCCAAGGAGACCAAAGCCCCCAGCTCCCCACAGAATCGGTCGGGAAGCCCCCAAGGGCAACACACAGTAGGCATGTCCACATGAGAGGGGTGGCCCGGGCCCTGGGAGGGCTTGGCCTGAGCAGGAGCGCCTGGGAAGGCTGTTCCTGGCCGAGCAAGGTGAGCAGAGGTGGTGGGACCCCACGATGGCTTCACCTGTGCGTCCCCCTCCCCGGGAGTCCCCTCCCCTCCCCTGCACGTACCTTGGGGGCGGCTCTGAGTGCCCCTCGCGCCCTAGGGTCAGAGGCAGGACAGCATGGCTGCCTGACTTTGGACAGCCCTGCTTGCTCTCTAGGCACACTTGTCCTGGACGCCGGGGTCTCCGAGGCGTGTCTTCAGCACACGGTGGGCCCCAGGGTCTGAGCCTGCAGTGGGTGCTCTCTCCCGCTTTGACCCTTCCAACCGCCTCTGCCGCCATCCCGAGACCCCAGACTGAGCCGCGCGGGCAAGTTCCCGACACTCTGCCCCCCTGGCTCCCATGCCCCAGGTCAGGTCCCCCGCCGCGTCCACGGGCCCGGAGGAGCTGGAGGGACTGCTTGGCTGCTCGGGTGCAGCTCTGCAGGGACAGAGGCGTCCACGGAAGCCAAGGCTCTCTGGGCCAGGCCCCGGGGCTCGCGTGGGGGGCGGGGGGGCAGGGGGGCGGCGAGAGGACAGACGGAGGCTCTCTGGGAAAATACTGAGGATATATTTGACAGGATGTGTTCACCATGATTCGCACAGAACAACCTCAGAGTCCCGTGTCTCATTCATCAGCAATAAAGGCGTTCTGAGCACACGCAGCACCTTTGAGAAAGTCAATTTGGGCCTATTTGGTCTCTTTCAAAATATCAAAATAAAAACTTTTGACACACACATTGCACCCAAGGTAAAAAAGTGAAAAAAAAGAAAACACAACAACAACACAACAAACCAACAGAACGACGCAAACCACAAACCTCAGAAATACCTAAGGACAGAAGGAAACCTCGCCCACCCTCCTGCCCCGTGGAAGACAGGACATGTGCGGCCACCCCTGGGTCATGTCAGTGCACGAGACGCCTCCAGGGTCAGGCCACAGGGCCATGCCCCGGCCTGCAGTGCCCCACTTGGCTGCTCCGACCGCGGACCGCCACCCTGGGGCTGGGGCCAGCAAGCGGCCGGGGGAGCTAGTGAAGGACTTGTCGGGGCCGCCGGTGTCCGTGGGCCTTCGTGCGCCTCCCCAGCTGGTCTCCCCGCCCAATGCTCCAGGTGAAACGCGCCAAGGAAGCCTGAATTCACATTACGACACAAAATAGCACCAGAAATTCAGAGTAAAATAGCTGATACTTGCAGCGGAGAGCTCCTTGTGGGAGGAAGTCTCTAGAAAGGCATCCGCAGAGGCCGGGGGCTGGGGAGGGAGAGCGGGCGGCGGGAGCTGGTTGGTGAGCAGCTTTTCTCTGTGTTCCTGACGGGAACTCGATGCCCAGGGGTCAAGGTGCGCTAGAGATCGGCGTTTCCGTGAGCAGCACGGATGGCCGCCGTCGCCACTCGGCGGCCAGAGAATCCTGGCGAGCCCTGGGAACCTGGGCTCTTCCAGGGGACAGCCCTGCCCCCACATGTGGCTTCTAAGCCCTCCAGCAACAGCAGCAAGACTAAGGGGACCTGCCGTGACCTGACTGCAGGTGGCCTCGGCTCACTTCCCTGCCAGATGACATGGGGAGGGGATGTGCAAACCGTCGGGTGAGTCGTCTGAGGAGTTCTGCGCCTGGGCAACGGGGCGCACAGGGTGGGGGGCGGGGTTGGCTCTCTCTTCGAGTTCTTGGTCCCGAGAAAAGAGCTACATGGTCTCCAAGGGGCTCACCCTCACCTTCCATCCAGAAAGGCACTGCTGTCCACCCAGGCCCCGCTCAGAGTATCACAGTCTCGGCCCTAAGGCCGGACTCCAAGTGCTTGTGCAAAGTCAGGCGGACCGCCACGCGGCCCCCGTCGGACGCCCTCAGAGGACTGAGGCCCATCAGCACAAATAGGAGCCCCCAGTGCTGGGCTGTTCCGAGCCCTGCTCCCAGGTACTCACTCACGGCCGTGAACTACTCTGGAGGGTCCTTCTTTAACGGGATCTTGAAGCTGGTCAGTCTCTGCCCGAAGAGCTGGCTGAGGAGGTCGTTCTGGGAGGCGGCGGTCCGGCAGGCACGGCGGTCGGCTGGTTCAGCACCGTGGACAGCTCTGTCCCTCTTCGGGGGTCTCTGCAGGGGTCTCCCCTGGGGGCAGGCTTTGCCCTGTCCCTCCTTGCTGCGTCTGCAGTCCCCATGGGTGTGTCCAGGGCCCGCCTGCCGTTGCTCTGACGGCTGGGGTGGCATCGGGCTGCTCTGGTTACTGGGCCTGGCCTTGGTGGGGAGCACACGGCTGGGCGTCGCCTGTTTTCGGGGGGCCCGGGGGGGCTTGTCAGGGACCAAGTGGGCTCTCCCCAAGCTCCCCACACTCTCACTCCTGCTTGGCCCTGGGGCCCGGCCCTTCCTCTTCTTCTCGCTGACCTCCCCATCCTCCCTGGTGTCCAGGCTCCCTCGGGAACCCTGGTCACCGGCTTCCCTTGGCCCCTTGGGAGAACTTTTGGCTCGAGGAGGGTGCTTGTCTGGGGCGGGGCCCTGGCCTGGGCAGCTGGGCTTGGCTGGGGTCGTGGCCGTCTCACTCTGGAGCTGCCCGCTGGCCGGCTGGGGCTGGCTGCCACCTGCCGTCTTGCTGCCGTGCCGTGGGCCTCCACTGCCCTGGGTGCTGGGGCTCGGCTTGGCTTTGAGGGTGGTAGGCTCAGTGCCATGGGTCAGCTCTGTGGGTGTCGGACTGGCCACGACCTTCTTCGGTGGAACCGGGAACCTGGGGGCTTTGCTGGGGGTGGGCATAGCCGACCTGTCCTTTGAGGAACTCCGGCCACCCCAAGGCTTGACCGCACTGCCCTTGTGGGAGGGACCCCCTGTACCTCCCTCGGGCACCGTGAGTCCTGTGGACACCTGCTTCTCCTTCTGGGGGAGGGACGGGGCTTCCAGGCAAAGGTCAGGGGTACTTGGGGTCCTGCGTTTCCCTGAGAATGGGCCAGTAGCCCTCTTTCCCTCTCCATCTTGGCCTCTGGCCCCTGGCCGCGGCTCGGACCCCCCCAGCGGGAGAGCCTGCTGCAGAGGAGGCCCAGGGCTGCCCGGAGAAGCCTCACCTGCGGACCTCGCCGGGGCTCCGCCTGGCTTGCGGCCACCTTGGCCATCAGCGGAGGCCGCCGGGAAAGGAGACAGAGCCGGGGGCAGCGGCTCCTGGAGGTCAGAGGGCACGTCGCCCCCCGTCCCCGGGGGGCCCACGGGGTCCACAGGCCTCTCCGGGGTCCCGGGCTGCCCCTTGGTGGCGCCAGGGGCTGCTTCTGGGCAGGGCCGGAGCAGGGCTGGGAGCGACCCCTCGCTCCGGGGCGGGCTGCAGCCCCAGGACAGAGGCCCCCGCGCGCCGGGCCCCGCGGGGCTGCCGGGCGCGGCCACCCGGCGCCGCTTGCTGGGCAGCGCGCCCTCGCGGGCCGGCGCCTTGGGGCCGGGGGCGCCGGGCCTGCGCACGCGGCGGAAGGCGAAGGGCGGCTGCGCCCCGCCCCGGTGCTTGCGCATGTGCCGCTCGAACTGCTCCTTCCTGGCGAAGGTGTAGTTGCAGGCGCTGCACACGAGCGCCCGCCGGCCGCCGCGCGTGACGTGCGCACACAGCTCGCAGGCGTAGAGCGCCGTGTGCGGCAGCTCCAGCGGCCCCCGCGCGCCGTGCGCCCCGCCCAGGTGCGCGCGCAGCTGCTCGTGCTCGGGGTACACGCGCGGGCAGCGCGGGCACAGGTAGACGCGCTGCGGGCTGTGCACCGCCAGGTGGCGCTGCAGCTTGAAGGGCTTCGGGAAGCGCTTGCCGCAGTGGTGGCAGTCGCGCGAGGGGTCCTCGCAGGCCGGGGGCGCGCGGCCGGCCCGGGGCGGCGGGGAGCGGCCGGCGCGCGCCTGGGCAGAGCCGCGGGGAGCAGGGGGCTTCCCGCAGGCCGCGGGGCGGCTGCTGCCCGCCGAGGCCCCGTCCGGCGCCGGGGTGCGCTCGGGGTCGGGGCGGGCGGCCGCAGCCGGGGGGCTCGCGCTGTCCCTCGGCGACCCTCTCCCGGCCCCCGGCTGCGGCCCCGACGCCTCCCCGGGGCGCCCGTCGGCCGGGGAGCGCCCGCCCCCGCGGGGTCCGGACGCCTGCCCCGCGCCGCCGCCCGGGACGCGTGCGCCCCGCCGGCCGGCGCCCCAGTCCCCGAGGGCCCCCCGCGCCGGCCCCTTGCGGGCGAACCGCAGCGCGTGCTCCCGCAGGTGCTCGTTGTACATCCAGACGTCGGCGGCCGCGCGCCCGCACATGCCGCAGGCCCAGCGGCCCGGCCCGCTCTGCGCGTGCTTCTCCTGCAGGTGCGCCCGCAGCCGCTCGCGGGAGCCGAACCTGCGCGCCACGCACAGGTAGCAGGTGGGCGGCGGCGCGGGGCTGTGGGCCAGCTTGTGCAGGTCCAGCTCGCCCAGGCCGCGGAAGCGCTGGAAGCACACCTTGCACTTGTAGGACGCCCTGCTGGCCTTGGCCGGCCGGTCCCGGCCCGGCGCTCCCCCCGCCCCGGCGGCGCCCGGGCTCGGCGGCTCCGCGAAGTCTAAGGAGCCGGTGCTGAGGACACCCCCGGGGGCGTCCCGGGGCGTCAGGAAGCCCAGGTCCTGCTCGTCCAGCTTGGCGCGGAGCATCTCCAGGTCCACGGCGGCCCCGGGGGGCCCGCTGTCGTAGCGTTCCTGCTCCAGGTCGGGGGGCTCTGGGCTCAGCTCTCCTAGAGAAGAGGTCACCCCTTCAGCTGGGACCTGCAGGTCCAGGTCTCGCCAAGACGGCGGAACCATGTGCAGCTCGGGAATGTTCTCTGACCCGCGGTCCTCCGCAGAGTCCACCCCCGGGTCGGCCTCCAGGGCCCACAGGCTGGGGCTGGGGGCCCAGGGGTCAATGCCGGGCACCTTGCTGCTCAGGAAGCCCTCCAGCAGGAAGGACTCCGGCAGACCCGCGGCCTCGTCACCCCACGGGTCCTCGTGGGAGAGGCAGAGAGAGCCCGAGTCGCTGAGGTCCGTGGACAGGCGGGCCGAGCCCAGCGCGAGGCAGCCCCCCACCTCGCGCAGGGGCTCGGGCGGGGGCGGGGCCTTCGGCTTCTTACAGCGCTTCCCGTAGACTCGGGGGTTCTTCTTCTGCGTCAAGCGGTCGCCCAGAGGGAAGAGCTGTGAAAAGGAGGCTTCGTCCTCAAACAGGCTCAGAGGGTCCCGGAGACCTGGGCTGGGGGCTCCTGGAGCTGCGCCCTCACATGCCTGGACGCTGACCTGCGCTTCTGGGTTGTGCAGGGGGCCCGGGGAGCAGCTGCTGCTGGCGCCTCCGGCAGATACATGTGTCTCCTGAGGGCCTGGGGGGCTGGAGGAGGGCCCAGGCCCCTCCCCTCCTCCTTGTCCCGATCCACTCTCCGCTGCTCTGCGGTGCCCTGCAGGTTCGGCCCCAGCTGCCCCCGCTGGCTCTTTGTGGACGTCCGATATTCTGGCCTCCCTGGGCCCCCAGCAGCCCCTGGCCAGGGCTGCCTTCTGTCCCCTGGGCCTGTCCCCAGGCGGCGCCCACCCCACCCCCTCCACATGGGTCATCCAATCCTGCAGTGACCTCTGTGCGGGCGTCTCCTCCGGATCTGTGTCCACCGTGTTCTCCATCACCCCGGGCCAGCAGGTGTTGGCATCCGGCTCGGCCTGCACCGAGTCGAGGCTGCCCGGAGGCCCCGGGGGACTGGCAGTTGCAGTGGACGGACCCCGGCGGCTTCTGCCAGAAATCACACCGGGACTGACCGGAGGACCGTTCGCCTCCCGGAACCTCCTGGCTCTTGGCTTTCTCCCCTTTCCCTGCAACTTCCCCTCCACATTGCTGGGGACATCCATGGGCGCCCCGCCCTGCCGCTGGCCGCTTCCTTTGTCTGCCTGTTTGGGACAGCGTTTGTCCCCCACCAGTGGGGCCTGCTTCCTGGGCTCTGCCGGCCTCCTGTCCTCTCCCGGCTCGCCCGGACCTGGGGGATGAGGTTCCCGGCTGGGGGAACAGCCCAGGGTGCTCCCCGCACTGAGTCCCCTGGCTGGCTGAGGACCTGACGCATCCTCAGGAGCCTCTGTACCCTGGTCAGGAGGCAGCCCAGTGGCACGGCCAGGGCCGTTCAGCACCTGGCTGGACTTCTCCTTCCCAGGTGCCCGGCGGCTCCTCTTTCCGGGGGGCTGGCATGCTGGGGGCTGGGGGCCGGGTGGGGCGGGGGGGCTCCTGTGCAGCCCATGCTTCCGGGCTCTGTGGCGGCTCAGGCCCGGTCTGGAGCGGAAGGAGGCTGCACACACTTCACAGGTCACCGGCCGCCCGCTGGAGGTTCCGTCCTCCTGGGGGGCATTTTCTGTGGACACAGCCTTCTGTCTGCTGCCCTGTGGACTCTGGGGAGTGCAGTGAACGGTTCTGAGGCTCCGGGGAGAGCTAGGTCTGGAGTCCTGGGCTGTGCTGCTGGGAGACGCGGTTCTGCCCCGGGGGATCTCTGGGGACGGGCAGGGGACGGCGAGGTCGCTGGTGTCCGCTCCGGGGGCCGTCATGGCGCTAGAGCAATCAGCCCCCGCCTCGCCTTCCTGGCAGGCACAGGACTCTGGCCCCGTGACCCCCCATGTGGAAGTGTTGGTGGGCACAACAGTGACACCCTGGCCTTGCCTGTTGCCTGGGGGCTCTGGGGAGGCAGGGCCAGGGGGCCTCCTGCTGGGGCCGCGGTGGGGTGAGGCTCCCCAGCCGTGCGGGTCTGGATGGGCAACCCCAGGGCCTCTTTCTGCCCCTGTGCCATCTGCGGTGGCAACGTCAGGCCCGGCAGGGGTGCTCGTGGTGACTCTTGGGGAGTCGGGCCTCATGGGGGGAGAACTGGTGACACAGGCAGGAGAGCGCCTTGGCTTCTCCTTTCTGGAATCTTCTAGAGGTCCTGCCACGCTGCCTTTAGGGTGGTCCTGCCCCCAGGCCGGAGTGAAGACACGGATGCAGCCAGGCCGGCCCAAGGGAGGGTTCTGCGGGGGGCTGTGGTCCCCCAGGAGGGGGCGGTGGGCCAGGCTTTCCTTGAAGCCACAGGGGCTTGTCCTCGAAGATGGGGGAGTTGCCGCAGGTGGCCCAGCTCCGGCATCTGCGGCGGCCGGGCTGCAGTCAGCCCTTCGTGGAGGGGGCCCGGCAGGAGAAGGGGGTGGGAGGGGCTGCGGGCTGTCAGCATCCCCGCAGGCTGGAGGTGCTGGGAGCAGCCCCCCCAGCTCGCCTGAAGGTCCCCTGGGAGGGTCTTCCGGGGGCAGATGCTCCATGCCGCAGGGAATGGGGGTGGCTGCAGAAGTGGGCCGGGGGACACAGGTGGTCAGCTCCCTGAAGGCAGAAGCGGGGTTGTCCCCAGTGAGCAGCAGCTGCTTCTCCAGGCCCGGGCTGGCCGCCTTCTCGGAGGTCTGGGCTTCAGGCCCATTTCGGACGTGGGCCACTGCCAAGGCCGGAACCAAAGTTTCTGCATCACACGAGGTAGGGCTTTGGGGGGCCCAGGCCTCCTTCCGAAGGCCTAAGAGCTGGCTGTTTCCCTGGAGCTGTCCCCCTAGCTGGTCTGCCTCCCCGGCCAGGGCAGTCTCAGGACTGGCACTGACCGTGAAGAGGCTGTCCAGCCCCAGCAGATCCCCCCAGTTATCCGGCCGCTGTCTGCCTGCTTTGCCTCGGCCCTCGGGCTCCCCAGCCTGGCCGAGGAGGTCCAGGCGTCCGTCAGCCTCAGGTTGCAGCTGACGTCTGGCCGCTGCGGAGACGTCCTGGGGGGGGCTGCGGGCCATGTCCCCACCTTCCGCACTGTCCCCTTCCAGAGACCCAGGGCTTGGGGTACCAGCAGACGGGCGCCCCTGTGAGCCCAGGGCGTCTTCCTCACCCCCAGCCGCTCTGGCCACCAGGAGCTGCAGCTGACGGAGGGGGCTTGCGGCTGGGTCCTGGGGCCTCCTGCCAGGACCGGTGTTGGGCGCGCAGGTGGGACTCGGGGAGGCACCCACGGGCACAGACTCCTCATCACCCTTAAGGCCAGGGCCCCCCGCAGCAGAGTGGGGCGGGCCTGCTTGGCTCGCAGAGCATTCTTCGGGCGCATCGCCATGACCGGCATCACAGGACGGGGCGGCCCCCTGAGAGGCCGAGCTGGGCGCCAGGTGGGCTAGTGGGCGGCCAGATGCTTCCAGCTCGGGGGGGTCTCGGCGGGGCCCTCCTGCCTGTGTGCAGGGAAGGGGCGACAGGGCGTGGCTTGGGTGCATCTTGGCAGCCTCATTATTTTTGGGAAGTAAAGGCTCATGGCTTGGGCTACACCTTGCTAAGCAGCTCACATCCCGTGGAGACTTGAACAGCTCTCCAGGGCTGGGGCAAGAGACGTCTGCGTGGGCCCCGCAGTCCCCTTTGGCCTTTGGGAGGCCTGTCTCTAAGACCCCGGCTCTCTGTACTGCTTGGAAGCTGCGGTCGGCCCCACTGAGGCTTCTGGGGGCCCCAGAGGCCCCGTCTAGATGCACACAGGGGGAGAGGGCTGCTTCTCCTGGGTGGGGTGAGGGCCACTCCTCCTGGGGGCTCCCCAGGCCCCCTTCCGTGGTGGCCACTGCTGTTTCTGCCCTTTTTGGGTGTGGAGTCAACACCCCAAGGCCGGTGAGGTCGGCCTCGGAGAAGGTGTCCCTGGGGGGCGAGGCGGCCTGGTGGGTGGGCAGAGGGGCCCCTGTGCCGGCCTGCATTCTGCCCACCTGCCCAGCTGCGCACGGCAGTTCTGGGGCCCCGGACACCCCTTTACTCTGCAGCTGAGTCTCCAATTCGGCGACCAGTCTTTTGATTTCTAGTTCATCTTCGGACAGGCTGCCCATAAAAGCGATGCCACATTCGCTGACCTTGCCAGGCAGAGGGGAAGGACTGGCAGCCTCTGCTGCTTCCCCGGGGCGTCTCCTACTGAAGGCCTTCTCCCCCAAGAGGTCGGGAAGGTGACCCACATGGCTGGCCAGCACTGGGGCCTCCTCCAGCAGGGACCAGCCCTTGTCGGGCAGAAGCAGAGAGTATGGTGGCTCTAACTGTGGTTTCCTTGGGGGAGGATCAGTGCACAGGGGCGGGGGGTCGGTGTCTCCACTTCCCTGCCGGCCACTGTAGGTGGGCGGGTCAAGCCCATCTGTAGGCAGCCCCGGGAAGAGCGGCGTGGACTCCAGGGTCAGCGGGGGTCCGGCTTTGCCGGGGCCCCCATGGATCGTGTAGGGTGGACTCCTTGGTGGTTTTGGCTCAAGGACACTGGTGTGCAAACCGTCTTGGGGCCGGCGTGCGCCGCTGGCAGCTGGAGAGTCCGGTGCTAAGGGCTTGGAGTAGAGGCCTTCTTGGAGACAGCCAGGCAGGTCTTTGGGTCCGAGGAACAATTTTCTGGGGGGACTGCTGTAGGGCTGGGCCCCCTTTCTGGCAAGTGGAACCCCCACTGGGTCTCTGTTAAGAAGAGCAGGGCCACAGCCAAGATCAGGAGTCTTCAAAAACAGGGCGCCAGATTCAAGGGCGGAGGTGTCGGCGGCGTGAGCGACAGGCACCAGCAGCTCTCCTGATGGGTAGGGGTCCTCTCTGTCCTGGGAGGTGGGCGGCTCTGTGCCCTGGGCCGTGCCTGGCACACTCCCACGGGACAGCCGGGGGTCCCCTCTGCCTGGCTCCGGGGCTGGGGACCGGGGGCTTCCCTCCCCGCAGGAGGCTGGAGAAGAGCTTGGAGCCTCTCTGTGGAGTTCGGTGGCACCTGGCAGTCGCTCCTCAGGTCTGGGGTTCTTGGTCTCCGGGGGGGAGTCCAGGGCCGGACGGTTCTCCTCTGGGGCCCCGGCACTGGCCGGAACCTGCAGGAGATGCTTGGGGCCTCTCTCCTCGGGGCCTGGGCAAGGACTGCCTGGCTCCTTGGGGCTGGGGGGGGCCCTGACCTTTGCGGCTTCCTGCTTCCTGAGCGTCCTGGCTTTCTGCGGCCCTCTGTCCTCCTCAGGGCCCGGGGCCACATCGGCTTCCTTCTGCTTTGTGCCTCGGTGCCGCCGGCCACAGCCCTGGCGGGGCCGCCCTCGGAGGCAGGAGCCGTGCGGCTGTGACCCGTCCTCTTCCTCGGACTCGGAGGCACAGGTGAGCTCTCCGAAGCCCAGCTCAGCGCTGCTGGGCACCTGCCTCACCGGGGCCTGAGGGAGGCACCCGCCTGGGCCACGCCGCCCCTGGGCCTTGTTCTTCTGCTGCACGATTTTGTGGATGAGCTCCTTGCTCCAGGTGCCGGCCCGGGGCTTCCTCCTCCTGGAGCCCTTCCCGGGGGACAGGCGGAGGCGTGGTGAGCTCCTAGTCTCCATGGGGAGGGCCCGGTGGCTGGGATCGGCGGGGCTCCTGGGGGCCTGGGTCCTGAGGTCCCGGGGTCGGGGTGGGGGTGCCTCCGCCACGTGGCCTTTCCTCCTCGGCCTCAGGCAAGTGGCTCTGGGGCCCTTCCGGCTATCGGTTGAGCTGGAGGGGTCCAGCCCTTTTTGGAACAACTTGAACCGCTTCCCTCTCCTCTGCTGGCTGCCTAGGCCAGCCCCACCTGCCTCGGTGGGCGCGGGGCCCAGGGATCGGGTTTTGGGCCGGCTGCGGGCCGGGCAGCCCCCATTCCCAGGGCGGGGGACCTGGGGCTCCAGAGGGGCGGCCTCGCCCGGGAGCGGGTGCTGGGCTTTTTTCTCTGGCACGGCCCCCACCTTGGTCTTGGGGGGCTGCCCAGCACCAGGCCCTCTGGGGCCGGAAAGCTCCTCATCAGCGAAGACATCGATGAAGCTGCTGTCGATCTCGGGGTTGTCCGACTGGTACCCCAGGCCGTTGAGCGCCTCGGTGATGAGGCTGTCCAGCTTGGCGTCGTCCTCAGGGTCCAGGTCTGTGGCAGGGAGGGCGAAGGGGGCGGTGGCCAGGCTGGGCAGCAAGCTGGTCCTCAGGGGGTCCTCTTTGCCGTCAGCCCGGAGGTCCCCGCTGAGCAGTAAGGGGACCGTCTTGGTGTGGCTGAGCAGGCTCAGGTTCCCGCTGGCTGGCGCTTTGGGGGCGGCGGGGGGGCCAGGAGGGCCCGGGGGCTGCGGGGGGCCATCCTTGGCCCTGGCCAGCAGTGCGCGGCAGAACTGCCGGTGCCCCAGGAAGGCGGCCAGGCTGCTGTAGTTCTGGTCACACTGCTTGCAGGTGAGCAACACGTCCAGCTGGTCCAGACTCGCGCTGCTCAGGGGGAAGTGGTGGGCCGGGTAGGGGGGTGGCTCCTGGGGGAAGCCTTCCAGCCTGGCCTCTGGGCCTGAGCCTGAGAAGGGGGCCTCCTCTAAGCATTTGAAAGAGCCCTCAGGCCCCAGCCCCTCCGCGGGGAAAGGGAATTCTCCGACGGGCTCCGGCTGATAGTGCCTGGGCACGGCGTGTGGGGGCTCAGGGGACGGGTAGGGGCTGCTGGTCTCCGGGGGGCAAGCAGGGGTGTGGAAGAAGGTGGGGGGCCCGAGTGGGCCGGACACCTGGCTCTCCTCCGAGCTAGGGTTGGCCGGGCTGCTGGACAGCGGGGACAGCGAGGAGCAGGAGCTGCTGCTGGCCGTGTTGGTGGCCGGTGAGGGCAGCGGGGACCCACAGGGAGAGGCGCCCACGACTCGGGGAGGGGGCAGGCTGGGGGTTGCCCGGGGTGAGACCTGGGACTGGGCCACCCCAAAGAACAGGGATTGGGCTCCGGAGTCCTTCAGCCCGTTGTAGGCGAACAGGCCAGGGGAGCTGCCCCCGTGCTGACCTGGACTGTTTCTCAGGACTGCCAGCTTCTCCCCAGGCCCGGCGGTCTTGCCGGCAGCCCCCAGGGCTCCCTGGCTGCCGCCCTGCCACTCGGGGGCCCCTGCGGGGAAAGGCAGCTGGCTCAGCACCTCCATGCGCTGGGGGCCAGGCCCGGTGGCTGGGAGCACTTGGGGCCAGGGCAGTGGGGAGCTCTGGGGGAGGCCAAGGCGCTGGCCTAGGTTGGCCTGGCCTTTGAAGAAGGCATTCCCGGCAGGGGCTGGGGGTCCCAGGGGAGGTGTCGGGTAAGGGGCTGCGGCAGGGTCCCATAGCGGGGGCAGTCTGGTGGGCAGGGGCCCTGGGGTGGCCAGCTCTGTGTCTAGAGGCCCTGGGCTGGTCCCCACTCCGCTGGCCCCGGGCCTTCCATAGGGCTGCCCAGGAAAGTGCCTCTGGGACAGAGAGTTTGGGGGCCCCCTGGGGCTCCCCAGCCTGTCGTCCTGGGCCAAAGGCAGTCTCTCAGGCAGAGCTTTGGTCAGGCTCTTGTGCAAACTGTCTGGAAAGGTGGCCGGGTTCTCTGAGAAAGGGCTGGGGGCCAGGGGAGCAGCACCAGGTTGTGGGGGAGCACAGCCGAGGTCACTGGGGGTGTCAAGGCTGGGCCGGCCCGGGTAGCAGGGTGGGGGCTGGGGCGTGGGCAGGGTGGGCAAGGGGCAGGCGGCGCCTGTGCCCACCGCGTCTTCTGGCCACACTCCCCTGGGCTGGCAGAAGGCAAACACTAGCGCTCTTTCCCCGCACGTGGGCGGGGACCTGTCCGCGGGGAAGGGTTTTGGGCCAGGCCCGTGCAGTGCCCGGAGGGGGTACGGGAAGGAGGCCACCACGGGGCCGTCCCCTTCGGGAAAAGGCTCTGGCTTGGCAGCAGGGACCCCAAATCTAGCACCTGGGAAGCCGTTCCCAACAGCGGGAGGCCAGCTGTCGGCGCCCCCGGCCTGGAGTTCCGAGTAGGAGGCCGGCCGGCAGGGACTGGCACTGCTGCCCGAGGGGGGCCGGAGGGGCGGGGGCCCGGAGGTGGCCTTCTGTGAGGTATGGTTGCTGGAGGTAAAGCTGGAGGGGGTCTCCTGGAAGCACCTTTGGAAACTGAGCTCTTCTGGGGTCGGTGGGGCCTTTGCCTCTGGGGGCCCGGGGTCCTCGCCCTGTGGGCCCTCAGGAGTCTTGTCCAGAGTGTGTCTGACCCTTGGGCCAGAGATGCTCCGACTGTACAGCTGCTGGGGACTGCCGTCGGCCCTGCTGGCCTGCTGCGTGAGAGCCTGCACCGGGCTCCTCCCGGGGGTGCCCTGCGGGCTGCCCCCCCTCCCTGCGAGGCTGCTCAGGGACTCGGCTCTCAGGAGGGGCGCCTTGGGTTCCCCCTCCCTGGCCTGCCACAGCTGGGACTCTGGAGGCTCCCCTACCCAGGCCCTGCTGCCTGTGGCCTTGGTGGTCCTGCTGGCTGGGCCGCCGTCCTCGCTGGGGGGCTGGGAGGGCCCCCCCAGGCCACCAGCTGTTTGGCAGGGCTGCGGGTCTCGGGTCATGGCTGGGGGCAGTGCTTGGCGGGGCTGCTCCCCGGGCATGGCCCCTCCGTCTGGGCGCTAGGAGGACGTGGTGGTCCAAGGGGGCCCCTGGGGAAGCCTGTTCTCATGGTCCTGAACGGAGCCTGCAAGGAAAGCACAGGGTGAGTCGGGGGGTTGCCGGGGGCCACAGGGGAGCCCCTGCGCTCAGGGGAGGCTTCCTTTTGGGAGGGAGGGAGAGGATCCAAGAAGAGCGCTGGCCACCCTCAAACCAGCCTTGCCAGGTGCTAGCTGGGCCACGAGTGGGAGGGCTGCATGGGCCACGCAAACTCCCAGACTGGACCCCCATGGCGGGGACGGTGGGCACCTGGGCGTCATTGGCATGGCCTGAGATAAACCCAGGGCTGAGCGGGGGACCGCCCAGGGAGGAGGACGGGGCCACCTTCACATGCCTGGAGCTGTGGGAAGGGAGGGGGTGAGTCTGTCCCTGGCGCGGCTGGCCCTGCCCAGGGGGCCCACGGGTCAGCCCCCGCAGGGCGGGCCTGCGTGTGGATTTCTAGGCAGTGCCAGGCTCTGGGGGCACTCCCTCCCTGCGCGGACGCCTGCCCAGGGGCCGCCCCACGGAGGAGGGGCGTCGTGCCGAACTGGGGTACAAGAGCCCTCGCTCCCCTGGGAGGATGCCCCCCACATCCCATCACCCTCCTAAGTGGCAGCCTTACCCCCCCCCCCCCAACCTGGCCTGCTGCCTGGGGCCCGTCCTCCACTCTCCTTTCTCTCTTGGGACCAGGAGACCTTAGAGCAAAGTCTCATGGGGGATGTTTGTCAAATGAATACGTGATGGTAACAGCAGCAGTGAGCTCCTTCCGAGCTCCGCTGTGGGCCGGGGCACTGGGCGCTTCCCGTCAGTTCCTCCTGTTCTCACACTGGCTCCGGAGGCTGGAACTGTTAGGCCCAGCCCTGGCTGACGGGCAAGGAGCGGAGAAAGAGGCCTCACGGTGGGTGGCAGGCACTGGGTCCCTGGGATCCCCATGTGGCCCAGCGGTGACGCACAGTGTCCACAGGAGCTCAGGGCCAGGACCCCTGCAGAGCCCCCTGGGCTCCAGGGCAACATGGTCTGGGGAGGGGGCATTTCCACCCCAGCCCAGGCCCCGGGGACAGGGAGCCGGCGACTGGGCCCTGCCTGGGTCTGGGGTCTGACACATGGAGGCTCTCACGGCTGGGGAAAGGTCAGCTCTCACAACCTTGACCTTGTAGGGATGGTTCACGGCGACTCCCCCTCGGGGTGGCCCTAAGGTTCAATGGTCACATAAGCTGGCTTGGTGCCTGGTACACCGGTGGGGGCGGCACTCCCCAGGGAGGGCTGGCTCTTCCCCGAGCCTCATGCCCCTCTGTGCCTTCCCAGGACACGGGACCTTTCTATAATATCCACAAGCCGCTCTGTACCTGCCTGTGTCCCAAGGGTCTTTTCTGTCCCAGACCCCAAGCCTGGCCTTCCCCAAGAGCAGCCCACTGCCACCTCCTCCGGGGAGCTTGCCCTGATGCCCAGCAGCCTGGCCATCACGTGTGACCTCAGCCCCTGCAAAGGCAGCGGGAGGGAGTCTGTGCTCGGCCCGAGTCCTGCTGCTCACGTCTAGTGGCCACATCGAGCTACGTGGCCAAGCCTGCTGGCAGAGGACAGGCTGGGGGATGGCAGCATCTCGGATGGGGAATCCCCCTGCCTCCCCAGAGCCCCAGAGGGAGGGGCCCTGACAGCACAGTGAAGTCTGGGGGAAGGTCTCTCGGGGAGGCAGCTGGAAGCCCCCATGGCTGGAGGTGGATGGGGCCGGCCAGGTGCTGTGGGGAGGTATTCAGGCTGGGGACAAGGACATCTCCGGCCCGAGAGGCGGCCTGGCCCTGTTCCGGTGTCCTCGGCTACGTACCTGGGGAGTCAGTCCATCAGCCGAGTCACTGTGCAGGTCCGTTTTCTGAGGAATGGGGGTTTCTCGGCTGCCGAGAGAATGGAAAACATGTCAGATGGCGTGCCCCCTCCCCACTGGAGGAGCCAGCCCCCCTCCCGGCGCCCTGCAGAGCCAGTGGGGCTGCCACGGGGGCCGCGGGGAGATGGGTGAGCTCCGGAGGCTTGTCCCTGGGGCCCCTGTCGGCCGCCCGCTTCCCCCCAGGTTTGATGATTATTTTACACTTCCCTCTGTTAGGAAGTGTGTGCACAGGGGACACACTCATGCGGTTCCCAAACCGGGGACAGCGCTTCGAGGTCTTCAGAGAGAAGCCTGGTGCCAAGCCCGGCCCCATGGGCCCCATGCCCCAGCCCTGCTGGGCGGGCAGCGGAGGCGGACTCCTGCGTTTCCGTCCAGAGTCTACCGATGCAAATACCAGCCAATACGGAGAGAGGCTGTCAAAGCGCGGGCACGACGGCTCTGAAGGTCGCCAGGAGTCCCTTCATTGCTCCTCGCTCCCAGCGCTGGAGCCCGATCCCTCTCCTTCAAGGTGGGCTGCGCACGGAGACCGGCCGCCGCGCCGGGGCTGGGGAGGGAGGGGAGGGTCCGGCTGTGGCACTCGGCTCACACGAGGCGTTAGCATCCCGCCGCTGGCCGTCAGTCGCACCCCCCGCCCCACGTGGGCAGGCCACGTGCGAGGCCCCAGGGCCCCACCCACAGCCACGTGAGCACCCACTGGGAAGCGGCGCCTCCAGGCCCGGTTGGGCCTCCAGACCAGCCTGCGGCCCGTGCCGACCTTCCAGCACAACCTCGGGGAGCCCAGGAGCCCGCCCTGCGGAGCCGCTCCTGGACTCCTGACCTGGGAACTGCGAGACACCGGTGGCGGCTACTTTAGCAGCGGCTTGCCCCCCGCAGCAGACACTGCCTCTTCTAGCCGATGGGTCTGGGATGCCTCCTGAGGTCCCCGGCTTCGGTCTGAGGCCCGTGCCAGAGCAGGAAGGACGCCCCTCCCCCGCAGCCGGCAGGTGGGGCCCGCTGACCCCGTGTGGGGCCGTCCCTACCCTTGCCCGTTGATGGGGCAGATGTCTCTACGTTTGTGTGAGGCGTGTGCAAGGCCATTCTCGGCTCTGCCTCACGGGGTCTGCTCAGAGGTCAGCACGACAGAGGGAGGTGTGACCTGTCCGTCGCACAGCACGCGGCGAGGCAAAGGGACGAGAAGGCGGCCTGTGACTGTGCTCCCACGCCGGACACAGCGGCTCCGCACCGTGGGCCCCGCCCCAGGGACCCCTTCCCCTCCCGGGGGTGCCAAGCCTGTGGGCAGAGCTCCGCCACGCAGTCACCCTCTCGGCCCATGGCTCCTATAGGGGCTGGACGGACTGTGTCCGGGGCCTGGACGCTAGAGCAGGCTCGGGGCAACAGGTGTGCCCAGGGTCTCGGGTTCCCACCTCCGCCCAGGCTCCTGGCAAGGCCCCTCGCTGTGCCTGGGTGTGGGTTTCAGTGGGCCTGGGGCTCCTTTGAAGTCAATGCAATCCCTCCGATCCCAGGCCGCCCCAGGGAACCCCCGGGAGCAGGCACCTCCTCTTCCCGCAGAAACACTACCCGGCCCCCTCGTCCCGGGTAACCCGAGACTGAACGTGCCGCTGGCTCTGGCTGGGGTGTGGGGCGGTGGCTCCCGGCGGTCCTGCTGTAGGCTTGGACCTGGCCCTCCTGGGGCCGCCCTGCGACCCCTCGACCCCCTCATGGCATCTGGCCTCTGTTCCGGCTCCTCCCCTGCCCCCAATCTGCCCTATGTCGCCGTGGCCTCTCTGTCTGCTCTCCTGACCTTTCGCTCCCCGGCTGCTCCGGAGACGCCCGCCCCACCTAGGACGCCTCACCTGCTTCATTCCTGCCTTCCTGATTCCCACACACCTGCACGGGGAGGGTGTGCGACGGGCCCACCGGGCCAGCCCGGGCCTCTCTGGGACCGTCTGTGTCCTGACCTCAGGGGGTTCCTGACGCCCCATGATTCGTGCAAAAACCAGCATGCGGTGGGCCCCTGTGGATGGGGGCACTTCCTAGGTCCTCTCTGTCTGCCTCTTCCGAGAAGCCCTCCCACTTGCATGGGTATCCACCAGGGTGATACTGGTCAGGCGATCACTGAGGGTGTCCCCCTGCGGTCACGGCAGACCGTGTTCCCACGTCCTGGGCTGGCCTGTGCAGTCAGAGCCTGGTGCCCCGGCCTGTCTCCCAGCTGTGGGGCTGTGCCCGAGCATGAGACCCTCCCCGCTCAGGAACTCCTCAGCCCCCCAGCCCAGCCCCCTACCCGAGGCACCTGCTGGGGTCCGGACCAGCCGGGGGTCAGGGGGTCAGGCGGGCCGGGACGAGCCCCACGAGGCCGCCCACCCAGGTTCAAGTGCTGTATGCCTTGCTCCCCGCCCCAGCCCTCCCCACCGCGCCCCCGCGGCCCCAGAAAACCCGCCCCAGGACGTGGCCCCGCGGTGGGCTGCTCTCCTCACGCCGCCCTGCCCTGAACTACAGACGGGACGCTGAGGCACGTGAGGGGTCTCTCTCCCAGCTGGGGCAGCCGACGGAGGCAGAAGCCTGCGCGGACGTGGGAGCAGGGCCGGGACGGAACACGCGGGGTGTCAGGGTAGGAGGCAGGTGAGGGCGTGCAGGACCCGACAGGTGGGGAAGGGCCTCAGCACTGCGGCCGGGTCAGGACCTCCTGGCTGGGAGGTGCCCTGACACCTGGTTCCCCGTCCTGCGTCTGGCAGCCTGCCCCCACCAGCGTGCACCCCTCCTGGCCGCCCCCCGGGGGCAGGGGAGCGTGCAGGGGGGCCTGGTGCCAGCTCTGCGGGGCGGGGCCAGCGGCTCCAGGGTCTCTGCTAGTGCATGGCCGGGCAGAGCCATGTCCCCACGCACCCCCACGCCAAGGCTGCGGCACGCAGTGCCCCCTCACTCGCTCTCCGTTCCTGCTGCAGCCACCCCGGCCCTGACCGGCATGTCCCCGCATGGGCCCTGGATCCTTGGGGAGCTGAGTGCTGTGGCCCGAGCCACGCGGGGCTCCCAGTCACCAGCCGGGTGCTCTGGGCGCTGTGGCGTGGCTCCTGGCGACATTCTTTCTACTGACACTCTCCTGCCCCTGCCCTTCAAACGCTGCCGCTTTGCTTAAAAACTATCTGTTACCCGAGCGCGCAGATAATCCCGTGCCGGTGCCACGGTATCTCGGCTGTGGGCCGCGGCAGCGCTTACGAGCGCCCTGCCAATTATCGGCTGCGTTCATCTTAATTACTCGGGGGAAAGTGGAGGCAGGCGTTGCACGGGGCCGGGAAGCGTGTTTGTCTGCCTTATCGGGGCGCACATTTGAGATCCTTGAACAGGAGGGAGAGAAGAGGAGCATGTGGGAGAAGGCGATGTCTTCAAGCATGACAGGGAGGGGCCGGCGTGGCGGCGGGGGTCCTGCCTCGGGACGGGGCCATTGCCCACCCCGCGGCCCAGACAGGCCCCTCGCCCAAGTGCAAACACACTCCCGCAGCAGCTCCTCGCTTCCCAGACTTCGGGGGTCAGCCGGCCAGCCAGGGCCCCCAGGCCAGACGGAGCCTGGTGACCGCACCTGGTGACCGCGCGGGATCCCTGCACCGCCTGCAGCTGCGGCGACCCATCCCAGACCCCACACGCCCTCCCCTGGGCGAGGCTGCAGATCTGATCCCCAGGGAGCTAGGAGCCCTGGGATCCCCGGCAGGGATGGGCAGGGTCCGGCCAGCGTGTGACAGGGTTGCACTGACTGTGGCTGGCTATGGGAGCAGGGGGACCACAGGAGGAGATGGACACGCATTGGAGAGTCCGAGTCCAGCCTGGCCCGGGGGAACTGTCCCCGAGCCTGAGTGGCCTGCTGGCACGTCCGACGGCCCGTGTGGTCTGGAACGCACTCGCTGGCCCAGCCAACCGCCTGGCATGCGGAGAGCCGCCAGGAATCAAAGGTGGGAGTCCCGGCCTGGTCACCACTCTGGCCAGGGGCTGTCCCCGATGCCTGTGCTGACGGTGCCCTCTGGAACCCCGGGCACCAGCAGTCCTGGGTGGCTGGTGCCCGGCCAGCTCTCTAGGGACCTCACCTGCAAGACGGCAGTGACCACACCGTCCCATACAGGCTGGCCACGGAAGGGCCACAGAGGGAGACTGGGGACCGAAAGTAGGAGAGGTGTCAAGTCCTTTGAGGGCCACATGTGGGGTACCCAGGGGAGCGTCGCTGCGGGGATCCCTGTGCCTTCACGCCCGAGCTCCGGGTTCGGCGCCACATGCCCGAGAGGTCTGCGCACGGCACTGCCTAGATCCTTCTGCCCTCACCCCTCCACCGTCCCTGACACCTGCTTGCCCTCTGCCATGCTCCGCGTCCCCGCACACCGGGCAGGCTCCTGCCTTTGGCACCTACCCTGACCATTCCCTTCCCGGGATATGCCTCCTTTCCCTCCTCCCCTGGTCTAGCTGCAATGCCACCTCCTCCAGGAAGTCCTCCCTGACCATGGAGCTAGCATAGCTGCTACCTGCAGTCATTCTCTGGCCCTCCCCGGCTTGCTGATGCACTGCCCCGAACTCCACCGCAGGCAGCATGAGGGCTGGGGTCCAGCCTGTCCTGTGGCCGTGTGGGCTCAGCCCTACCCTCGGGGTCCAGCACAGGCTTCAGAGGACTTGGCTCTGCCCAGCCTTCTGCTGGCCTCTCTGGGTGCCTTGGGGAAGCTCTGCAGCCCTCAGTTTGTCCATCCGTGAGATGGGTCAGACGCTCCCCTCAGCACACGCATGCCCATGTGTGCCCACCCAGAAGCACACACGCATGGGTACCCGTGCACACATGCCCGAACGTGTGAACAGTCCCCAGCACATGGACATACACGTGTGCAAACACACACATGCACGTCCTGTGGGCTCTCCCAGGCTGTGGAGGGGGCGTACGGTCTTCGGACTCTGGACCCCATTCCCCTGGAGGAGGCAGCAGGCAGGGGTGCTGCCCGGGGCCCCTCCATCTCTGCCCTGGCCCCCGAGGGCAGGGACGTCTGGGGGCAAGGCTGATGCTCAGTTTGGAGGTGCGTCCCGTACCACGAATGCCGACACCGGACGCAGCTAGTCCTGGCACAGGCTGGCGGCCCCCTGGCCTATTCCTTGGGAGGTGCTCCTCCCTGGCTCAGAGGGACAAGGGACCGCAGGGGTGGAGACACCCAGGGTCTGCCATGCCGGGGTCGCCCTAGGATTCAAAGGCCCTAGCAAGCTGTCGGCCAAGCCGGGGGTGTGTGCAGCAAGTGTCTGCTGTCCTGAAGCCGAGAGGAGCTCCCCTAGGGCAGCGGCTCGTGAGGACTAAGGGCAGCAGCAGAACTCGGGGATCCAAGGAAACCAGTTTACGGCTAGCGGGCAAGGTGTCTTCTTCAGAGTGGGCTCGTGATCCTAGAACGAGGATCGCTGGGGGCACCTAGCTTTCTGTGCTCACTTCAGCTGCACGCGGCTCTGAGCTCTGCCTCTCAGAGAGGGTGCGGGCTTGCTGGAGGCCACAGTGGCAGAGCCTGGGCTCCCGGGACCAGGGGCATCGAGGTCGTGGCCAGGGCAGCGCTCCGGCGACGCTTAAAGCAGTTGTTAGTGTCCCTGCTCCTGGCCCCCCTGCCCCAGAGAAGGGAAGACACTGGTCTGGGTGCTGAGCTGGGTCTGAGGAAGGGCTGGCACTACCCGGTTTGGGTACCAGCTCTATCAACCCCATCCCCACCGGCCGGGAGGGAACGCGGCTAGAGGGGCCGGGGTGGGGGGAAGCTGGGTGGTGGGGGTGGCTGGCCTTATCCTGGTGCCCTCTGTCCCCAGGGTGGACCCTGAACCCCATATGGTTGCAGACCCGAGGTCCCCGTGGGCTCTGTTGGGTGGACACCCGCTCTCGGAGACCTGGCCCTCGGTCCCATCACTGCCCCAGTGCGGGGCAGGAACCTCAGTGCCTCCAGCCTCAGCCAGCCTTGGCCCCTTGGGCTCAGGGTCCCACTGGGAACGCTCGAAGCTGGGTGTTCAAAGCTTCCCGTGGCTCTGATTGTCGGGAAAGCCTGTCGCCATCCTCCCCCGACAGCCCATCTGCTGGCGACAGTCCGTCCTTTGCCACCCCTTTCTCGGCCCCGCAAGAAGCCCAGGGCGCACCCACCATGCCTTCGGGGAGTGAGAGGCTTCCCGACCTTTGATGCCGAGGGTGGGCAGAGGACCAGCACCCGAGGGAGGGAGGGTGGGGCCCAGAGCATGCCCCGGGAAGCTCGCAAGCGGTCACCCCCCACCCTGTGACCCCGACTGTGGCACAGAGATCAAGTTCTGCGAGAGGGCAGCAGAGCATCGCGGACCTGGAGGGAACGGGCCCCTGGGGGCCAGCCTGGCTGGGGCTGGGCTCGGCTCCTGCTCCCCTGGGGCTCGGGGTGAGGTGCCTTAGGCCGGTCTTCCCTGCTTCCAGCCAGCCTGGGGGAGCAGCCTTAGACCCATTTGACAGGTGAGGAAGCTGAGGCTGCAGGAGGAAAGAGAGCCGGCGGACAGCAGTGCCCCGACACCCCCCCAGAGGCCGGGGAACCTTGTGACGCTGGGAAACTGAGCGAGACCCTGCCAGAAGCCCTCCTTCCCTCGCTTGCTGGGGCCGTGCGGATGGCAGGGTTTAACGAGCCGTCTCCCGCGCGACAAGACGCACGAGCTTCCGTGGAGGCCCGGTGGCGGCGTCGATACTCGCCCGTCAGGTTCCGGATCCCATCAGCCTCCTTGTTCAATTAAAAGGGATTATAGTTTCACTTCCCAAGGAGGAAAGGATTAGCACCGCGCCGGCCGGCAGCTGCTCGGAGGGGGGCCCTCAGCACGGGCCCTGTCGCGTGGGGTGACCCGGGGCGTCCCGGCGGTGGGAGGACGCGGCACCGAGTGCTGAGCCAACCGGGCGCCGGGTGAGGCGTTCCCAGGCCGTCCGTCCTGGAGGCGCCGGCCGCCCCGTGGAATTGGGGAAGCAGCACGCAGCGCGTTCACACAAGTGGGAAACCGAGGCTCAGGTTTGGCGGACGGGCTCAAGGTCACAGGGCTCCCGTGAGGGAGGCCAGGGCTTGTGCCCAGCTCCAAGCTCCGTCTCCCTCTTGTCGCGTCCTGCCGCCCCAGAACGCGCTGCGGCCGCGCTCGTAGCGGGAGGCCGAACGGTTTGAATTCCCACCGCAGGCGGGTCCCGGGGAGGCCGGGAGGCCCCGGGGGCTGCTTCTGGCTCCGTCCCTGCGGGACCCCAGCACCGTTTGGAAAGCCCTCTCCTGGTGTCAGGCCCCCAAGAGGTGGGGGGTTCACGTGCCTTCCCACATGGGGGTCCTAGCCCTAACGCAGGCTCCGTGCGTCCCGCGATGGCGCACGGCCCGGGCGAGGATGCCTGAGAGCCAGGGCGACCGCATTAAGCCTCTCAGGCCTGCGCGGTGGTTCTGTCGCGCTCCCTGTGGCCCAGAGCAGAGACGCAGGCTCTGGGAGGGAAAGCGACTCAAGGCCACGGCTGGAAGGCGGGTTGGGGCCTCTAGCTCAGCAGCTGGGGCAGCGACCTTCCTCTCCCTGCTCTCCGTGGGGCTGTCTGGGGCCCGGGGCCAGCCAGCCCGCTGTCCTGCCGGGAAGTCTCCGCCGGTGTCTGGGCAGCCCCAGGTGGGGGGCCTGGCCGGGCTCTCCCTGGGCCCACCCCATCTGGCTGACCCCGGCCCTCCAAGCAGCCCTTTCCAGTGGGCAGGGAACCCCCACTCGGCGGGGGCGCTGAGCTGCGTGTCGCGGGAGCCTCTCCCTCTGATAAGCCTCAGGTCTGCCCTTGAAGCTGCCACCTGGACCCCTTTCCAGTCCCGGCTTTCGCGGCCCCACAGCCCCGCTGGGCTTCCGAAACCGCGGAAATGAGCCCGTGTTCCCTCCTGCCGTCCCCTGTCAGCCGCTGGCCGGCCCAGGCTCTGTCCCCCTCTGCCCGCATTCTCGCCTGCGTGTGGCGGCAACACCCACTGTCGACTGGAGTGAGCTGTGTGGGTCATGGGAGCTTTGGGGCGGCACACCCCGAGGCTCCTGTGGACCGGGGTGGCCGGAAGAGGCCGGGCAGGGGCTTCCAGCCCCCAGCGCAGACCCATCCATCCTCTTGGGGATATGCAGGGCTCCACCTGAGGGGTGCCCAGGGGTGACAAACCTCGGGAACCAGCCTGGGGGGCCTGCCGCTCCCCCATCCCTTAGGGAGTCCCCGATTCCTGACACTGAGGGCACCCAGAGTATCTCCAGCCACAGCCTCCTGGTGGGTCTCAGGGGCCCCCAGGGGGGCAGCTCACCACCCCTGGCCGCCCCTAGCCGCCCCCCGGCCTCTCAGTGCCTCCCCCGACGGCAGCCATCACCTGCCCTCCTGGCACACATGGCAGACTGGGGGCCAGGCCTGGCTCCCTCCCCACCGTCCACAGAGCCTGCCCGGGGGCCAGAGAGCCCTGCCATGTGGACCCAAGGAGCGGGGTCTGCTGTGCAACCCTCTGTCCCCAGCTGCTTCCATGGTCACCCCTTTCCCAGAGGGCAGAACGGAGGCCAAGGCCACAGAGCCAAACGTACCACAGACAGTGTCCACCCCTGCTGGTGCAGGACACTCCGACGGGACGCCTGTCCCCGGCCATCACCGCCCCCCACCAGCGCTGTGCACTAGGGGACACCGAGGCCCAGCAGTGTGGACACTCGGTCAGCGTGTCGTGCCGTGAGCGGCAGGCACTCGGGGGCATTCACGGGCCCCTCTCCCCCCGGGGCCGGCACAGGGAGCCCCACACGGCCCGGAGAGCCCTTCTTCCACGGAGAGTCGGCAAACGCGTCCTGCTACGGGTCAGACCCCGGTCTCACGGCCACAGCCCTCCTGAGAGTCGCGCGGTCTGGGCTCTAATTTAATGGACTCGCTCAGCTCTGCCCGCTGCGATCTGGGTGGGGATGGGGCGGGGACCCAGGAGGGTGGGGGTGGGGGGCTAGGCCTGTGCTGCCCGCGGGCCTCTGTCTTCGGGAATGTCACCTGCCCGGAAGCCTACCTGGTCTCATCCACGGCCTCTAGTCATGTGCTTGCTTGACCCTCGCGCCCCACTGCTGGACCACGTGTCCCTGAGGGCAGAGCGTGTCAGGCCTGGCACTTGCCTCGGGATCGCTGGGGCCTGGGACCCTGGCTGGACAGGGCTGAGACCACGTGTTTCTTCAAAGAGGGCCTGGGAGCCACCTTGCTGGCGCCCGTCGCGCGTGCAGAGTCATGGCCACGCCCGGGCCGGCCCTGCAGCTCCCCAAGTCCCCATGAGTCTGTCCAGCCACGGGCTCTCTGATGCCTCAGGAGAGGGGTCCTGGCCCCTCCACGAGCTGGAGGCCATGGGCCAGTCAGGCCCCATTGGGAAAGGGGGACTGAGGACGCAGATGCTGTGGTCCGAGGGAGGCACCACCGTTTCCTTGCTGGGTGACCTCGGGCCATCACTCAGCCTCTCCGCCCCATTCACCCGCCTGTCAGTGAGTCTGATGCTGGTCCCTGCTCGTGTGGTCTGCAGGGTCACATCAGACGGCACAGGTCGAGCATCAGCTCATGGCCCGCCCCAGTGAGTGTTCGCGGTCACCGTGTCCCTGGTGTTAGTATAATGACCCCGGGGGCGCGGACAGACCTCCTACAAGGCAGGAATTCAGATCCTCACAAAGCGATGCTAGAATGTGTCTCTCTGGGACCCCATTTCCCCATGAGATCTCGCCCGCCCCGGGGATGCTGGCCGGGAGGGCGGTGCGTGCACCCAGCTGGTTCCCAGCGGGGTCTCAGAGAGGCTGTGGAGGCCTCTGGGTGTGTGGCCGTCCTGTCCCCTCGACGTCCAGCAGGGGGTGCCTGTTACCAGGTTCCTGGCCCAGAGGGCTCGGAGGAGGCCGGGGTCAGGGTGCAGTGAGCACCCCTGCCTGTGTGTGTCTGCGTGTGTCCGCGTATGCCCATGCGTGTGTGTCTGTGTGTGCCCGTGTGTGTGTGTCTGCGTGTGCCCGCGTGTGTGTGCCCACGTGCACCTGTGCACTTCTGTGCGTGTGCATACCGGGGTGTGTGTGCCTGTTGTCTGTCCTGCTGCTGACGTCTCTACATGTAGGACACTGGGCTCGGCCGTTCAGAGGCCCCTGGGGGCCCTGACAGCTCGGGACACCGCTGCCTCTGGTTTCTTCCTGTCTGGGGTCACTAGTAGGGCCGGCGCAGCTGGAAACACCCTGAAAACCTACACAGAATATGAGGTGCCGGTGTGGAATCCAGCTGCGTGGGCCATGACACCTGTGTCCCCTGCGGACAGTGGGGATCCCAACAGCACCTGCCGCACAGGCTGTGGGAGGTCGCAGTGAGCCAGCGGGCGTTAGGGACCTCCCTGCGGGCCTGGTGCAGCCTCCGTGAGACCGTGATCGAATCGGACGCGGAATATATAGAACCAGCAATGTGTGTCCCGCGGAGCAGAGGGGCCCCCACCATGGCCGCGTCACCCCGCTCCCGGCACGGACAAGCACCCTGAACTCTCCCGGTGCGGCTGTGCACGGACTGGTATGGACGGAGGCCCACGCAGCTCTGTGCCAGCCAGGCCCCCGCGGTCTCCATGCCACTCCTGCGGGCCCGTCACAGCCGGCTGCTGTCCCCTGGGTGCCCTGGCTTGACTGCAGGCCTGCTGGGGTCACGGGGCGGGAGAGCCCTGGCTGCCGGGCGCACAGGCTCCGGGCGTCTAGAGGGGCTGGCTCGCTCACGCCACCCCCTTCCACGCTGTCGGGACCGTGTTGGTCCTCTTCCCCAGATAAAAGGTGTACACTGGTTTTTAGGTCAGAGGAAGACTGTAGGGCTTCAAAGCTCTCCCCAGGAGGGGCATCCCCGGGACTCCCCGAGGCCGCGCTGAGGGAGGGCACGCACTCGGCCTTCTGGCTTTCCGACGCAAGGCAGGGGCACTTACAATGACAAGGACCCGAGAGCGGGTCTCCTGCAGACCCCCAGGCGGAGGAGCAACACGGTGCTCTTTGCAGAGCCCCTCCTCAGCCTGGGTTTGAGGGATGGCGGCTCTAGGGGTTGCGGCGAGGGACCGCCCCCCACCGCCACAGCAGCCACCCTGAGCACCGAGCATGCACACACTCCTGCCCCTGTCCCCCAGACCCCTGGATCCCCTGGACCCAGCTTCCCGGCCAGGGGCCGTTGCGGGCCCGGCCGGACGCAGCGGCTCATGGTGGCGGCTCGGCGGCTCGCTCTGGGCCCTGTGGAAAGTTGCCCCGGCCCCTGCCACTGTCCAGCTGTTCACATCTGAGCTGCTTTTAATTAGTTTCCTTCAAAGTCCCCCAAGCAGCGGAGCCACGTTAGCGCTCCCCAGCTGCCAAGAGCTCCAGTGCGAGTGCTCGGGGGCAGGCCGCGGAGGCCGGCTTGCCTTGCGGGCGGCAGGGCCGGGGGGCTCTTCTGGCCTGGGCCCTCGGCAGGGGCCGAGGGAAGGACGCTGCAGCCCTGTGGGGGTGGCTGGGAGGGGCCGGCCTTGACGGCTCGAGGCTCCCGACCTCGCCTGTTTCCTGGGGTCCCGCAGGACCCCACAGCCCTGGGTCTGTCCCTCCCCGTGGTTAGCCGCGTCTTCGTCCCGCCAGCCGTGCCGGGACCGTACTCTCTCAGCCGCAGCCCCCGCAGGCCTCGAGGGGCCGGGTGAGAGCACGTGAGGCAGGAGCCGGCACGGCCACGGGGGCCGCCGCGACCTGTTCGTGCCTCACCCCTGCCGTGTCCCGTGGCCGTGCGGCCGCGGCAGGGACGCCTCCCGCAGGTTTCCAACGGAAGCACGGGTATCACTGTGGACGCCTGTGATTTTGAAAACAGCCCAAGGCCACGCCCGACACGCGTGCAGAGCGGATCTGACCTGGGAGCTGCGAGCTCGCACCCCCGTCCTGCTTGGGGGCTGTGCCCCAAGATTCAGGGCTTGGGTCTTCCCGCTCGCCTCCGTCTCCCGCCCGGGCCACCCCTGCCGGTGGTCTCCGTGGGGCGTCCGTCCCATGCCGGCCCAGCACCCCTCCGTGTTTCCGGCAACGGTCACTCGGGTGTGCCTTGGGGAGAACCCCTCCTCTCCCCCCGTCCATGTGCTTCCAGGGGGCTGACTGTCCCCTTGCCATGAGGCTGGACTCCGAGGCCACCATGGGTGTGCCTGGACCCAGCTACACAGGATGCAGACCCTGTGTCACCCCATTTTGTGAGCCAAATGGTTTCCTTTTGCTTAACCTGTTTTGAGCTGAGTTCTGTCCCCCTGTGACCAATGCAGCCTCATACGGGGGCTCCCAGGGGACTCCGCTGGGCGCCGGTCCTGTCCTTGGCCAGCAGCTGGCTGTCCTGAGAGGCCCAACCCTGTGCTTCACTTTATCATCCTCCTCACGCGGCCACTAGCACTCAGCTCTGTACAGTGGTCAGTGCCTCCGTCCTGCTGCACCTCGGTCCCCCCCCCCCCCCCCCCCCCCCACGGGGGGGGCCCCCCCCCGCGCCCCCCCCCCCGCCCCCCCCCCCCCCCGGCCACTCAGAAGGGAAGGGCTGCCCCGTGAGCACAGTCACGCGTGCTCTCAAAGCAACCGTCCTGCGCCGGAGGTCTCCAGTGTTCTCTAAGGCTCCTAGGTCTTCCCGTTTGACCCGGCACAGATGACGTCCGTGCTCCGGGGACCGTCGCTTCCAGCAGCTCAGCTGCCACGGGCTCCGTCACCTTCCCGTCCTCGCCTGCCAGGAAAGCCTCACAGAATGAGGCTGGAGAGGGATACGGCCACGGGGAAGGCCTCAGACTCCCTCTCGCTTCCATTAGAAAGGCCGGTGACTCATCTGCACTGGTAACTCGTTACTACCCTCTCTGAAACCCCTAACTGCCGACCACTGGCTTGTCCCTCCCTGAAGAGCCAGCAGTGTTTCTGGAAGTCTTTACAGGCAGAGTGATGGGGCATCCGGGCTTCGCTCTGAAAAATGCTGCAAGTGTAAAGGTGCGGCTACCGCACGCACTCAGAGCGGTCTGCACGGTGTGTCAAGCCCGGGGTGACTGCTAGGCCCCATGGGGTGTCGGACCATGGCCCGGGGTCGCCCTGCTGGACGGGCGCTCCCACGCGCTGTCACCGCCCTGGCCTCGGGACTCCGGGTCCTGGGCTCTGTGCTTCTGACCCAGACTCTTGGCCCCACCCTTCCTCCCCCCTCTCCGAGGGTCTGGACCTTGGAGAAGTTGAAAGTGTCCTGATCCACACGTCTCCCACAGATGTCACCTCTGGTACGTGAGGCTGGGTGTCAGTGTTTTCTCTTCCCAGGCTGAGCTGGCCTTTTTTGTGGGGTCTTTCCGCTCTGTGCAGGCCGGTCAGATGAGACAGTCGGCAGACCCCCGCAAAGCCTGACTGGCCGCGCGACCCGGGCTTAGCCCCCGGACGTCCTCCCCAGCTGGAGTCCCCACCAGGGGAGGAACTGAATGGGGGAGACAGACAGGGGTGAACTCAGACAGAGAGGCCCCCGGAACCAGAGGAGAGGTGCCCATAGG
Organism: Mustela nigripes; assembly: GCF_022355385.1. Classification (NCBI taxonomy): domain Eukaryota; kingdom Metazoa; phylum Chordata; class Mammalia; order Carnivora; family Mustelidae; genus Mustela; species Mustela nigripes. The sequence goes on along the minus strand of NC_081573.1, from coordinate 58,529,240 downwards.
CAGGCAGGCAGCTGGCCGCTCCCTGTGCCCCTGGCCCCTGGCAGAGTTAGTCCCCGTGCGGGCTCAGACAGTGGGTAACCGTGCAGTGCTGGAGAACAGGCAAGGGCCAGGGGCCACTGAGGCTCCGCTGGGACGCACATGTCTGTCCCCACACGCCCTCATGCTCGTGCTTAGGTGGCAGCTTCTCGCCACGTCACTGTCCCATCACTGTCTCCTGGTCATCTGCCCTCGTGACATTTCAGAGACTTCATCATCCAGCAACACTTGCAGTGCCCGCTCAGGGCTTCATGTAGTGCCTGGATTCATGGCCTCCTGGTCGACGGGAAGCCCCTGGGGGACAGAGCCTCGCATGACAGGTGCACAGTCGGGTCTCTGCCTGGCACACTGCCTGGAAAAGGTAGTCACCCGTCCATCCGTCCACCCATCCGTCCACCCATCCATCCATCCGTCGTCAGGACTGCAGTTCGGGTCTTGGGGTCTTGACTGCTGTACTGGAGCCCCTGGCTCACTGCAGGGCCAAGGGAGCAGTCTCAGAGTGAGCAACTGCCCCACCGCCTGCTCTCACACCCCAGAAGAGGACAGGACATAGTTGGAGTTGGGTGGCCTGGGAGCCCACAGACTGTCACCAACAGCCTTTGTCTCGTGGCTGGGAGAAGGGACAAGCCGTGCCCTCCCCCGGGTACACGCCTGGTCAGTGGGAGTCCTGCGGGAGGCGGGACCTTACGCAGCCATCTGAGTCTGGATCCCCCTTCCCCTGGAGCCTCTGGAGGGCCCCGGGGCATGCAGGCCAGAGCGGAGGCTGGGGGTTGGGGAGCCAGACATGTCCTTCTCTAGAGTGGATGCTCTGCCACCCCCGGCAGGAAACACGGTTGTGCTCTCTCTGACCCCCTTCCTGTCCTCTGTCCTGACCCTGGCTGTCTTCCCTGGGCCTGCTCCACCATGCGGGGCTGCTACAAGACACTCCCGTGCTGCACTGAGCACAGAGCTGACTGCCGACAGACTAGGGCACCGAGAGGCCCAGCTCCCCTAGTCCCCTCCAGCTCTGCCTAGAGATCCCACCCGGTAGCCCGCGGCCGACCCCTGGCTGGGCTGCTACCATCCTCACAGCTGGGCTGTAGAGGGCTGGTCCTTCCGCGAGGGCTCTGGAAAGCAGCAGACCGCTCGGAAGGAGCCCGGCGGCTTGTAAGCACCTCTATGCCTCTTCCTGGCCCGGCCCACGGTGCACAGACTGGCCCAGCTGCAAATGGTCTGCGAGTGGCCACGGCCATCCTGGGTTTGGGGCTGTTGCTTACACAGCGAGTGACAGGTGCGGCTCTCACGGGCTCTCACTCCAGAGATCCCCTCTGTTCAGAGGGGTGGCCGGGTACTAAACCAGATGGGGCAGGGGGTGGGGGTCAGGCTGTCAGCACAGGGAGTGATGTTCTCATCACCTGCTTTGTCCCCAGCCCGTGAGAATGACGGCTTTGCGGTGGAGGTGTCGCAGGTCCATGCTGTCCATCCACTCCTGGGGCGCACCATGGACACTCCGGCCAAGCAAGGGGTCCACATCCGAGCTCCCCCGAGCTCCTGAGTCTGCCTCCTGGGGCGCCGACCACGACACTGTCCTGGCACTGGGGCACGTGTGTGGACTGCGGCCCGTGCTGGGCTGTGGGACAACCCAACCCAGGGTAGGAAAGACTTTAGATTTGCAAACTGGGGTTCAAGCCCTCCTTGGGGAGCTGGGTGTGCCCCTCGGAGCCTCCACGCACAGTATCCTCAAGTCATCTACACAGAGGGGTCCTGTGGGAGTCACAACCGTGATCGGGGCACGGCTCCAGCACGGCGCCTGGCACATGGTGTCCGGGGCTGTCGTGCAATAGACCAGACACGCCAGTTACACGCTATGCACACACGCACACGGCCACATAGCTGGCACCGGTTACATACACGGCGAGCTCCATAACACACAGCATGCTACACGCGTGTGTGCAACGTTTACACGCAGGCTTGTGTTTGAGACGTGTGACCCACTGACCTCCTGCCCTTCCCGACCTGCCGTCCCCGATCACGCCGGAACTCCCCGCCCAGGACTCGCATCCCGGGTTCTCTGGACGGCGCCGGTGTGGACGGTGAGCCCCTTTCTGCCGAGGCCCCAGGGCCGCCCACACGTGGGGGCCTGCCACTCTTCCTGAGGGCACGTGCCTGGGACGACCGGCGGCCAGAAGGCTGGGGACGCGGTGTCCACTCCGCCTTCTGGTGAAACGCCTATTGCCGGATGCCGTTCCCAGTCCCCGGCGACGGGTTTTTCAGGCTCATCGCCAGCCACACAAGCTCTCATTCCTGTCCTGGGAGGCAGGACAGTGGGGAGACTGAGGCTGGAGGAGGTGAGGAAATGCCTGACTAAGCCCCACGCTCGCCCTGAGCTCCTCCTCGGCCCGACGTGCCGGGGTCTCTGGGTCCCCGGGGGCTCAGCATGGAGCTGCTTGGGTAAATTCAGTGCTGCTGCTCTACTCAGCAAGCTCTGGGGGACACGGCCTAGGAGGCCTCAGGGCTCAGGCCCCTCCGGCAGCTTCTGAGCCTCTAATTACTCCCCAGGCACCGGCCCGGCATAAGTACAGCCTCGAGGTCCAAGAAAAGCTGCCGGCACAGGGAGCCTTCCCAGGGCTAAATGCAGCCTCGGCCTGGGCAGGTCGGCGAGCGCGCTCAGATAACAATCGGGTGCCGCAGGCCCTGAGCTGACCCTGCATCGGGCACGCTCCCACTCACCGGGAGTGACCGCGGGGCCGGGCGCAGAGGGCCGCCGGCTGTCCTCCTTCCGCTGGGAGGGCGCTGCACGGCGGGGAGCAGGAATGCACGTGGGCTGGCCCGGCAGCAGCGTGTATTTATAAACGGGGCACGGCTGCCCGCCGAGTGGTACCCTCAAGGTCAGCTTCCTGCCAGGGCCTGCGGCCAGACGTTCTCCCCGGATGGCAGAGACCGCTCCGCCCACACATGCCCGGAGTCCGCCGGCACCGACGCGAGGCTGCTCCACGCCCGGGCCTGGCGGCACTCCAGGAGCTGGAAGAGGACGGGCACTCCGGGACGTGAGTCGTGGGACCCACATGCACGGGGTGGGGGGGTTCTGAAGGGCCTGAGGAGGGGAGGGACCGGGCTGCCTCGGGAGGGGCGCCGTCTCCGAGGAAAGGTGGGGCAGCCCCGGAGGCGGGCTCTGAGGGACCGTCTGTTTTTCAGACACCACAAGGAGCATGTGCTTTGCTTTGGAGGTGAGCAAGGGGACAGTGCTCTTGGGGACAGCTGCCATCCCATGAGCCCAGCACACGGCGTCCGGGGAAGGACGCACGGACGCTGCAGAGGACACATGGACACACCACTTCCATGTGGACAAGGCTGCAGGGTCCCAGGCCACCCCTGTCGGTTCGGACCCAGCAGAGCAGGGGGGATGCAGGGGTCCGACCCAGGGCTGCTGAACCCCGTCTGAGAAACCGAGGGTCCGAGAAGGAAGAGAAGTCTGGAGGGCTTCCTGGAGGACGTGGGGGCAAGGGGCGGGAGGTGATCTCTGCAAGGGGTGGGCACCAGGGGCTCCACAGTCGGCGGGGGGGGGGGGGGGGGGAACCCAGACGCCAGTGGCGCACGGCGGCCACGGACACACGGAGACACGGAGTGCTCGCACACGCTTGTCGGAACCGACTCCAGTTACGTACAAAACGACCACTCCAGGTCTCAGGAAGCTGGACCCCCCTTGGCTGTAGGCTGAAGGCGCGCTGGGACGGCGGCATTTCGGTCGCGACGTGTGACACGCAAGGAATTTCATCCAAACTTTCAGGGTCTCCCGTGCACCTCGCAACTGTGGCTTGTGCTGTGTATTCATGTTCTAGTACGGTGTGACACACGTGCACACGCCCACAGGCCCGCACACTCAGATGTGCACACATGCATCCACAGGTGTCTGCGTGCAGGCACGCTCACACACTCACACGCTTCCCTGCTCTCACGGCCACACAGCGTGAAGCACTTGGACAAGGAAGGCTGTGGGCAGGGCTGGGGGCCAGTATCTCCCCCCACCCCCAGGCTGTGCCCAGGCCCTTAGGCTCCAGGGACAGGCTGGTCCCCCAACCCCGTATCTGTTTCCTCACCTACAAGGCAGCTCCTGCAGTCCTGCCTTTCCAGGAGAGGGACACAGCATTCACAGCTGCTCGGCCACTATAGTGCAGATCAGCCCTGGATGGCCTAATGGAGAGGGCTGACCGTCCTGTTCCAGCGGCCCCAAAGCCCAGGGCACAGCCTGGCCCCCAGTGGCCTTGAGCAGATGACCCCCAGACCCGTGCAGGAAGCACAGAGTGTGCCCAGCTCTGTGGCTGTCCTGGGGAGGACACTGTCCCCTCTGCCTCTGCACACAGGGTATGTATGGCTAAGGAGTGGTCAGCCTGCTCTGGGGGGACACTGAGCCCCTGACACTCTCTCTCCGATGTGGCTGTGTCCGTGGGAGACACCTCCCAGCAGGAGCCAGCCTAGGATGGCCCAGGGCCGAGGCTCCCAGTCTTCACACCCCACGGGAGCTGTGGAAGGTGTGTGCTCTTGTCCTGTGTGCGGTGAGGCTGCCTGGCCGAGCCCCCGAGCCCCCTGACAGCTCCCCGCCAGGCGCACTGGGGACCACGTTATCACTCCTGGCGGGGAGAGCCAGGATCCTGGGAGTGGATCCCGCTGGTTGTTCGCTACGTCCGTTCTGATCATGAATTCTGGAACCGTAGCCACAGGACGGGCTCAGGGCCCTGCTACTCTGGGGTAGGCCAGCGCTAAAGGCCCACCGGTCAGCGGATCTCCGCGTGTGATGCTTGGGCCTCCTGGATCCGTGTCTGAATGGTGGGGAGATTCCTTCTCTGCGGTGAGCTGTTGGCCTGGGAAAAGGCCACAGGTCCCTTTGCCTGTGAGGATGATGAGCAGCAGAAGTTTCCGGCAGTGTCGCAGGGCCCTCCCCTGAGGCCACTGTGAGGGCGACAGCAGGGCACGTGTGTGCAGAGGGGCCACCGCCCGGCACGCACTAAGGGCCCAGGAGAAGCCTCAGGGAGGGCAGGGGTGAGGGGGCAGAACCTCCCACAGGGCAGTGCCCCGCACTGCGACTGTTATGGTCTCTGCCTCCACTTCCCCGTCTGTGTGCTTGTGGCTCTGGAGCCGGGCAGAGGTCACATCCGGGGCCTCCCTTCCCAGCCATGGGACCCTGGGCCTTCTCCTCCTGTCCTGGCTTCCTCGCGCACAGAAAGGGATATGGAGGCCCCCACAGCCTTACACGCTGGCGTGGACGGGACACAGTGCCGCTGGGGACGGTGACGGTGAGCACGGAGGCCGGCGTCCCTCTCCCAGACTCTGTCCTTGAGAACCTCAAACGCACGCCCCACTGAGACGTGTTCCCAGTGCTCCCAGCGGCTCCGCACGACCGGTGGTCCAGCCACACCACGGAATAGTACTCAGCCATAGAAAGGAACAAGGCCGCGGGCACGCTACGCTGGGGACGCCCCACGGCGACGCTCCGAGGAGCGAAGTCAGGCAGCCACAAACGCCGTGTGACTTCATGCACGGCAAATGTCCTGAGTAGGCAACTCTGCAGAGGCGGACAGCAGATTCGTGGTTTCCAGGGCTGGGGCCGGCATGGGGGGGGGCAGGGCAGGGACCGCCATGGGGCGCAGCGTTTGTTTCTGGGGGATGGAAGCGCTCCAGGAGGAGATGGCGGGCTTGCCGGCACACCCGTGTGAACACACTACGGACCCGGAGCCCTGCACTTGGGCTCTGCGCACTCTGCTCCAGCCCGGGAGGTCCCTGCTGAGTCAGGCTGGTCTGGGACGTGGGACGACCACCGGCCCTGGCCGAGGGGGCCTTTCCTCCAGTACCAGGACCCAGTCCTGGCTCCCTCGCTCGGTCCAGCCAGGGTCTTGGCGTCTCTGCACTCACCACCCCCCGCCCCTTGCCAGGAGCCCAGAGAAGCCCCCCTCTGCCGTGTCCCCAGAGAGCAGGGCCCCGCCAACCCCATGCAGGCCGGGAGGGGCAGCCCTGTTTACCCACAGCCACCTTGGCGCGGCGGCTCCGGAGGAATGTGGGGAAGACAACGGTCACATCTGCAGGCGGCATCTGTGCCCGGGCCGCCAGCAAGCCTCGATGGCCGCTCATGAATGTGGATTTTGTTTGGCCTGTTTGGCTGGGATGCAGGCCCTGCGAGCAGTCCTGAGTCAGGACAGAGGCTGTGAGCAAGCGGCCAGGATGGAATGTCCCCGCCCCGCCCCGGCTCCAGCCAGGGGCCGGGAGGGCAGAGGGGGCTGCGGTCCTGAGCGCCCACCTGTCCGTGCACACGCTAACGGGCACGCGGCCTCCAGCCCTGGCTGGCCACGGTCTCTGCGGCCCAGGCGTGCCTGGAAGGGCGGCGCAGCCAGAGAGTGGGACCTGACCGAGGGCTCTGAGGGGCCCCAAGTCCACGCTGCTTTCCCTCAAGGGCCTTGAGCACCGTCCCCGGGAACGCAGAGCTCCCCCGGGGACGGGAAGACGGCTCTGCCGCCCGCGCTGGGAGGCCTTCATCGAGCACGGGGGGGACAGGGAGAAGAGGTGGGCAGGGGGCCTGGGACCACCATTTCAAGATTGGGGGGCCAACCCCGGAGTCCCCTAGACGAGCCCAGCCTCCCGCCTCCGCCTTTAGGCCCCGCCCCCACCCCCCCCCCCCCCCCCCCCGCACTCAGATCTGGAGCTCTCCTCCCCAAAGCCGGTTCTATTTACACAAGGATGTAATTCTCCGAGACCACCTCGACCCCGACAGGAGCGGAGATGAGTAGTGAGCAGGAAACCTGTAGTTTGACGCGGGGTCACAACCCCCAAAGCCCTGCCAGTGCAGTCGCTGACCTCACTTTCTGGCGGTTGGGAAGCAGCACCAGAAACCGCAGGGCAGCGCGAGGGGGCGGGGCCCGCGGGCTTCGATGAACATCTGGAGGCAGGAGCTCCCAGTGGTGCTAACCAGGCCTGGCCCTGCCACCCCCCCACCCCGCCCCTCCGCCGCCCTCGGTGGGCCCCTGACCGGCCTGCCACCCTGCTTCCCAGCCCTTCTCCAAGCCGGCCTGATGCACCGGAGCCAAAGGAGGGCCTACAAGAGTGACGCTGGCCCCGAATGACCCGGAGGGGGGTCTTGGAGGCTTGACGGCCCGTGATGAGGGAGAGGGAATCTCAGGTCAGAAGCGACAGGTGTCGCACTCTCTGGCCTTGGGGGCTGGGGGGCAGCTTCCTGTGGGCACACAGGACGTCCTCGGGACCAGGACAGTGGCCCGCGTACGGCACGTATGTCTCAAGTGGGGCCTTCCGGGCGGCGCCCTGGGTGGACAGAGCCCCTCAGCAGGCTGGTGGCCCCCATGCGGTGACCAGCCTGCTCCACGTGCAGACCCAGCTGTGGCCGGGGAGGACCCGCCAGCAGGGGAGAGGCGAAGACACGGCGTTGGTACCTGCAGGGACATCTGGCTCGGCCTCCCCCGCTCCCCACTATGCCCTCCACCAAGCTCAAGCTCGTCTCCAACACGACCCGAGCTCATTCTCTGAGAGTCCTGCGAGTCCCCAGCCCGTGTGCCGAGTGCCGCTAGAGCCGGCCCAGCGGGGATGGGGCGCTGAGCGGGTGTCCTCTAGTGGAGGGATGAGCCGCGCCCACACACATCCGCAGGTGGGGTGCCGGAGGGGCTGAGGCCGGAGCCGACAGGGCAGGGGACACGAGCCATGGCAAGGAGGTGGCTGGCCGCCGGAGACGGGAGACAGGAGGCTAGGTGTCCCGGGCGGGAGGTCACGGGCAGGAGGCGGAAGGGCATCCCAAGAGTGGACCCCGAGGACGGTCACGGGGGAGGGGGATGGCGTGGGGGCGGCGGCCGGCCTGGAATGAAGGGCCCCAGGTTTAGTGCCACCTGCAGTCGTGGGAAGGTGGGCTGCTCTTGCCCTGCTCAAGTCTCCCTCCTTCCTTCCACGCACATCTAGAATGAACCGGAGTGGACTGGGCCAGCCGGCTAGGGGAGGTTCCTCGCCGGGGAGAAGCCAGGAAGGCAGCAGAACCCAGGCTGCGTGACCATGCCCTACAGTGCCCTCCTGCCTGGACTTGTCACCGGCGCCAGGCACCCCTCCCGGCCCTTGGCCCCTGCCGAGCCCTTCCCTCAGGTCCCGCAGGGTCTCCCCAGCTGCCGGGGTAGGAGCCACAGAGGCTCACCCTGCATCAGGCCTCTGCTGCGGGGACCCTATGCCTCAGTCCCCCTGGTCCTTGTGAGGTCTCCCGTTCTCCCGATGGAGAAATCAGGTCAGAGACATGGGTGACTTGCCCACACAGCCCCGGGCCGCTGCCTCCGAAGACGGCCCTCTTGCCACTCATCACCTTCCCTAAACTCCGAGCCCCTCATTTTGGATGAGGAAGCGGACGGGTAACTGAATCCCGGGAACGGTGAGAGCCTGGAGGAAGGTGGGGGTGGGGCTTGGCTGGGAAGGCTCCGGACTCCGGAGGAATCCACAGTGTGAACTGATGTCAAGAAGCACATGCGTCTTTGGCACCGTCAACGGTGGCGAGGTTCCAGAAGACAGGAGGTGGGAACAGGTCTCTGCTTCCAGGCCACCCTGGAGTTCTGCAAATGGGAAGCCAGGGAAGAGACCCACTGACTTTCTCCCAGGGAGGGAGGCAGGACGGTGCCTGACCTGGAATGTCAAGTCAGAAAGGGCCCAGGACCTGACAAGATTAGGCTTCAGGGGGACATAATCTCTCTATTAACATTCTCCAAAGGCATTGGTGTGTAAGCATTAGCCCGATGGCTGTGGGCTGCTCAGGGAGACAGGACCAGAGTCGACAGAAACCACAGGTAGGAGGCTTTCCCCTCAACCTGCAACAGAGCCTTCTCCTAACCTTCAGCTTATTCCAAGGGCGGCACCTTGGGATGGGCCGGTGTGATAGGGGGTGAGGTCCCCATCGCCGGGGGTATGCAAGCACTGGCAGTCATCTGGAGGCAGGGTCTGGTGGAGAAGGGAGCACTGATGAGGGAGTTGAAGAACCTCTGAGTTCTCCTTGACCCTGCATTCCCAGCACTGCCGGCTTCCGCACTGCCCTGGTTCCAGCCATACCCTCGCCCACGCTCCCCAGGCCACTACGCTGCAGGGGCAGTGGGCTCTTCTCAAGGCCCAGCCTCTCTTTTGGCCTCAGACGCACTCCTCCCTCTTTGCACTACCAGGTGAGGCTCTGGGCACACTCTGCCCTGTGGTTCTGGAACCTGCCAGGCTGGGCACATGGCACCCGGAGGACGCCCTCCTCCCTGGACCCCTAGAGGTGGCCCTTCCTCATCCTGTGACCCTGCCCCAGCTTCCCCACCCTCCGCACCCCTGGCTGACACTCCTGGCATTTTACCTGCTTCTCGTGTTTGTTCTCAGGGAGGCGGGGGGCTTTGGTGGGTTGTGGGCTCCTAAGACAGTGTGGGGCAGGAGAGGGCTCGGTCACATGTGTTCAACCAACAGGCAGCCTTGGACTGGAGGCCACGTGACGGATCGGATAGAGGCCAGCAGCCTCTGCTCCTCGCTGGCTGTGCAGCGTTGGCCCCATCACCCAACCTCTCTGATCCTCGGTTTCTTGACCCACAACACGGGGTTCCGCTATCTGGTGATATGAGGCTTCCGCACAGTTACACGTGGCACGGTCCCCACCCGGCACCAGGCGCTACTTGAGAGCTGGTGTGGAAAGAGTTAAGGGTCTCAGTCACCGCCAGGGCGCGGGAGGCCAGTCCAAGAGAAGCGCAGTGTGTCCCTACGAACCCCTAGACTCCTTGGCCCCGGGTGCAGGGGCAGTGTCTGGGTGACTGCGGGAAGTCCCCGCGAGCCCCGCCGGCCTTCCCTTCCGGCCGCCGCCGCGCGGCGCCGCGTCCCCACGGGTTCCTCCGGCCCGACTCCCTAGGCGCGCCCAGCCGGTCAGGGGCGCGGGCCGGGTGTGGGTGCCGCGTGGCCTCCCCGCAGGCGCGCAGCGGCGTGGAGCCCCCAGCCGCCCCAGACTCCCACCCTGGCCTGCGCGCTGCCTCCGCTGCCGCCTTGCCAGCTCTCGTCCCGGCTAGCGCCTGGGGCGGCACGCCCGGGGGCAGCGCGGAGGAGGCGGCCGGCGGGCCTGTTGCGGGGGGCGGGGGGGTTGCAGCTGCTCCAGCCCGCAATGAATGAGCCGGCCCGCGGCCGCGCGCGCCCCCGCCCTGGCCCTGCTGCCCGGAGGCCCGACTTTCCGGAGGCCCCGTTCGGCGGCCCCGGCGGGCACGCAGCCCCGGGTACTCTGGCTGCACTTTGCAAAGTGCCCCGCGGAGCTGGCCCCGGCTCAGCGAGACGCGCAGGGCAGGGCGGAGGCCGGTCTCGCAGCGCCGCGGCCCCCGCCGAGCCCCCGGCGCGCCCTGGCGTTGGCGGCGCGGCGCGTCCCGGGCCGGCGAGCGGGGTCGGGGGCGCGGGGAGGGTCGTCGGGCCCTGCCGGGGCGCGCCGCCGACGGCGCCCGGGACGTGGCGGGTCGCGGGCAGCCAGGTGACCCGCCGCGCAAACCCCGGTCCCCGCGCCGTACCCAGGCGCGGCGCGGCCACACTCACCTCCCGCTCCGAGGGCCCCGCTCCGTTCGCCGCGCTGGCGGGCACGATCGAGCTCCCGGCACGGCCGCGGCGGCCCCGGCGCTCTGGGCGCGGAGGGCCGTCCTCATCCCGACCGCAGGCCGCCCGGGCCGCGCAGACGGGCCGCCCGCCCGCCGGGCACCGAGCCGCCCCGCCGCCGCTGCGCCGCGCTCTGCCCCTGCGGGCGGGGTCGGGAGAGGAGGGGAGCAGCCTCCACCCGCTTCCCAGGTCCGGCCGCGCGCGGGACCAATCCTCGCGAACACGCTCGCAGCGGCGGCGGCGGCTGGGTGCTTCGGCCCAGCCCTGGGCAGCGCGCGCGGGTCGGCCCCCAGGCACAGCCGGCTTGGGTTACAAACGTCCACCCCCTGCCCCCCAGCTATTTTTAGCACCACTCTTCCTAGGTGTCTGTTTCACGGGACGCGCTCCAGTGATGGGGACCCTGATGGGTAAGGTAGGCAGCCATCAAACCAGGGCTAATGCACCCCCTGCCCCCAGCCCACCCCAAGCTGGCAGCCCTCAGGTGCTCCATGGCCGGGCTGGGTAGAGCACTACTGTCAGATTTGCGGGGCCTCGGTGCATCCATGTGGTTCCCAATAGTTCCTCCATCCCCACCCCTCACGGCGCCTTCTCCAGCCCTTCGGAGGGACCAGCACATGAGGCATTTTCCCCCTGTGCTTCCCCAGGGAGGGTTGGTGTTGGGGGGCTCATGCCACACCCATCACTGGGCACCTGCTTGGCCTCGGGCCTGTCACAGACTGGCCTGGTGAATTCTGGAACACAGATGGGGGGGGGGGAGCTGGGACTATGCACACCCCAGAGTGCGTGTCTTCTGTCCCATGGTTTCCTTCACAGAGGAGGACATCAAGGTCCAGAGAAGGCAAGACACCTTGCTGAGGCCACACAGCTCAGGGCATGGGACACTGGCTGGTCACCGGTGTGCCCCTGTGGGTCCCTTCAAGGCCAGGGAGACACCCACTGCGAGCAGCAGTCCTCTCTCCTCCACTGCAGAGGACCCCAGGGCACGGACAGCCCTAGCCTCTGAGCCGGGACATTGTGTGCTGGGGGGCGGGGGCGGGTCTTCACTTGGTAGAAAGGCATCGTTCAGAACGGGTCCTGTGAGCAGTGTCGGAGAGCCTGCAAGCAAGCTTTAACTCGCCCAAGTTCAAATTTCACACCCCGTTAGGAGCACCTTTATCATGTAAAGCAAGGTATAGGTGACACACAGGGCCTTTGGCCCCGAGTCCTGCAGGCCAGCTTGGAAGGCAGCGGCTGGCCCCCCTCTTCCCCCTGGCACCGGTCACTGTGGTCTGCACCAGCCGGAGGGGCTCTGAGCTGTAGGAGAAGCTAGAATACAGTGCGCATCAAAGTCAGTTTCCCCGTGGCTGTTCATTACAGCCTTGGAACGAGGTTCCAGAAATCCCTGCCCTGGACTTGAGAAGTGGAACTGAACAACGGGTTAGGGACCCAGAGGCCCCCGCCTCCCGGTCCTGCTTGGCACTCAGAAAGCCCAAGCCTCAGCTCACATTTCCGGGGCATCATTCTGGGCCTCCGGGTCCTGGGATCTCCTTTTCCATGGAAATCGGCACAGGAAGGCGCTGAGAGCCCCCCTCAAGTTAATCGGTATTTCAATCAAGTTGGTTTCCTAAAGTTTCCAGCGTGGGGTCCCCTGGCTCAGACCAAGTTCCCAGATGGTATTTGCTTCGGGAGCCTTCTCACTGGCCTCTCCTTGTTTCTAAGAGTCCACGGTTTCTGAACTGTGTGTGTGTGTGTGTGTGTGTGTGTGTGTGTGTACGCGCCCAGCCCCTGGTGTACCTGGATGCCCCTTGGTGTGAGGGTCGGCAGAGGACTCAGGGCCACGCCCAGGCCCACCCTGGGCTGGCACTGCCCACCTGGACCAGGTGCTGAGGGCACGAACTTGGCATCCTAGGAGGTGGGCTTCTGCACTTGCCATCTCCCGGGATGGTTCCAAACATGCCTGTCCTGCCCCAGGGCCACTGGCCGACAGAGCCGGGGGCTGAGCCATCCGGCGGGAGACCCTGTCGCCCGGAGCTCCTGCTCCAAGGCTCTAGGCTCACTTGCTTCGGAGAACCCAGCAATTCTCGTTGGGGGTGACTATACCCCCTCCGGGGGACAATTTGGCAGTGACCAGAGACATTTTTGGTGGTCACAACTATGGGCCATGATGGCAGAGACCAGAGAGGCTGCTTGACCTCCTGCAAGGCACAGGATGGCCTCATACCAGAGAAGTATCTGGCCCCAAATGTCAGCGATGTGGCGGGGGCATGGTCCCCTGGGGTGGAGCCCAGCAGTCCCCGGGCTTCCCACGGGCAGCACCCTCCCCTCCTCCCAGTTCCCAGAGCCCGGCAATGACCTTCATACACCCCTGGCAGGAGGAGCTGCCCAGTGGGAGACATGGGCATGGGGTGCCATGGAGATGGCGTGGGCGGGCGGGGTCTTGGCCGGGAGTCCCTGGTCTTTTGCAATAACGTCTGGAAACTGGGTATCTGTGCCGGATCCTGCTCTCCACCGGTACCCCAGCAGGGGTGCTGACTCAACTTGCCCAAAGTGACAGACGTCAAGCTCCACTCCCCTCCGTGGCCAAGCCCCCTTGCCGCCCAGGGCCTGCAGCTCGCCAGTGGCCGCTCTCAAGGGGGCAGAGGCTCCCTGGGCCCCTGCGCGTGCCGGGAAAGCCGGTCAGCACTCCTGAGTCATCTCCTTGACTTCTGCCTGATGTCAAAATGAAACCACGTCCTCAAAGCCAGAGCAGGGGTGGGGGGAGTGAGAAGCGTCCGGCAAATTCCAGGGACATAGCGTCACATGGCCGCAGCAGCCTGACTCCAACAGTGCCTGGGCACTGGACACCCATCCGTCCAGATGAGCTCACACCTTGAAAGCCACGTCCTGCCCCTGCCCTGTGTGTGGGGCCACACTGGACCTAGTGGGACCCCTGAGGCCCAGACGCTCATCTCTGGGAGTCTGGACCTCTGACCTGGGACATGGCACATGGATGTTTGCTCCCTCCTGGGAGTTTTCGTGGCAAGATGGACGTGTGATCTTGTGGGCTCCCACGGGCCCCTTAGGCCCATTTGCCAGATGGGGAAACTGAGGCTGGAGGAGGCAGGGAACCCATCCTAAGGACCCATGAGTTAGTGGGACAGCCCCTTCCGGGCCCCCGATGGCCGGCTCTTGTGCCTGCTGGCTCCCCGCGGAGCCCAGGTTGATGGCATGGCCGTGAGGGCCGGGGGTCAGGGGTCAGCCTCCCAGAGGCTGCTGCCTGGGTGTCTTGGCTGGCAGATGGGGGGTGTGGGCCTTGCCACACGGAGCTGCCCTTCAGCACAGCTGCCGGCCGACAGGGAGCAGAGCTCCTTTCTAGGAGCGAGAGGCCCGGCCCCTCCAGAGCCAGTTATCTGCGCAGCGATCCCGGATGCCTGGACACTGGGCTCCCCGGACCCACATCCGGAACACAAGCAAGGTTGGCAGAACTTGCCAAGGAGCCCGACAACTTGGAGGGCCTGGCTTCCGTCCCCCGCTCCCTGCTAGCTGCCCGTCCCTGGGTAAGTCAGCCACCTCTCTGGGCTCCTGCCCAGGGAGAACGCAGTGGCCAGGAGGGCAGTGCCGGCCCCCCGAGGCATGATGAGACAGCCCCCGCTCCTCCTGACCGTGGCTGGGGGTCTCTGGGGGGTCTTGGGGAAGCTGCGCGCAAGGGCAGGGTCTGAGGGAGGAGGGGCAAGTGACCTCACGATGCCAGGGCATGTCCCACGGCAGACGCTATCCGGCCCTGACACCCTGCTGTGCCCTCAGCACCCCTGACCCTGGGTCTAGGGCCTCTGGAAAAAACCCTACAGGCTCCAGAGCGCAGAAAGGAACAGACGCGTGGAAAGGAATCAATCTTTACCTACGGAAGGCGAAGCATCAGCTCCTATGTGGCCATACGGAAGACCGTCTGTGTTTCGGGGGGTCTGCAGCCTTGGGGGTGGCAGATGGGAGTGGGGTGAGGGAGGAGGCGGGCGGGCGGGAGGCTGGGTGGGTGGTGGCGGGCGGGGCCCGAGCCCCGCGAGCCCTTCCAAGGAGACATTCCAGACTGACGGTGGCGCATGACTCAGATGCTTTCTGTCCCCGTCTTCCTGTCTTCCAAATGGTCCAACAAGAGAGACAGAGGGCACCCTTCCTGAGGAGGGTCTAACACACGGACACAGGCATGCTCCCCCCACATGCCACCAACACCTACGCGCTTTCCCACGTGTGGGCCAGCCCAGGCCACGGGACCAAGGGCTGGCAGGGGTCTGAGCGTGCAGAACTTGCCAGAGCCCACAGCCTACCTTATCCCCCTTTCTGGGATCAGCTCCTCCACGTCCAGGAAGCCCTCCCTGACCTACACACCGGCTCAGGATTCCCGCATTTCCTAAGCTCCTCCCGGCAGGGCGACGGGGCAGCTTGGCTCAGGTCCAGTCCCCAACCCTGCCGTCCGGCAGCCACGGGACCTGACCCTCTGTCTTCCCCTCCCGGCTGGTACGTCAGACCCGTTCGTGAAAGCGCTAGGACCCACGGGCAGCCGTGCCTCTCGGCACTCAGCACAGCACCTTGGACTCAGCCTCCTGCGGGCCTTCAATATGGGAATCCTTCTAATGAAAGGAAAACAGAGGCCTTGGGGGCCGGCTCGGCTGCAGGGACCCGAGCCAGCGGCCTGGTGCATGAATGGGCTCTTTCATGGGGCGGCTGCCGCGCGAGGGCCCAGGGTGGAGAGATCCGTGCGCGGCCCAAGGAATGGCAGTGCCCCGGGCAGGCCCGGGCAGGAAGGACGGCGGCCTTCAGCCCGGGCCTCGGGGCCTCGGGGCCCTGCCGCCTCCCACCCTGTGTCCCGGACGCCCCGACTCCGAGCCCGGCAGCAGGAAAGGAGCCAGCTGTCCTGGTCCAAGTGCCACTGTCCTCGTTCTTCTCCTGTGATCATGTCTCCGAGGGGGAACTACAAATTTACATTCTGCTCAGCGTGGTCGTTGATTCGGAGCCCGTGAGGAAGGCCCTGCTGTCAAAGGCGCATTGATGTGTGTTTTCGTGCTGCCCGGGGTGACGGGCCGCGGCGGGCGGACACAACCGGCCCTTGTCACAGGCCCGGCTCTGCGAGCGGCGTGCCCTCGCCAGCTGTGCCTGTGTAAACGCCTCCGCCCCGCCCGCCGTGAATGACTTCAGTGTCCAGAGGTTTCTTTTTCCATACCTGGCCACCAAAACTTCCAACATTCTTCTAGAAAAAATGTGGCAAGCTTCCCTGGGATCATTTTCTCTCCAAACGGCTTATCCATCCCGCTCGGGCCCCAGACTCAAGCCAGTTCTTCTTCAGCGGGCGACATCAGAGAGCCACGGGGCCTCCGTCTCCACCACCTGCTGCAGTGGCCCCGTGGACAGCGTCGTGGGGTCACGGGCGAGTGATCAGACATTCGCGAGTCTGACTGGACGTCGACAGGCTGATGGCCCCGGGGTGTCCCACCTGCAGAGGCACATGGGGGCCCCTGTCTGGGTACAGAGTGGGCCGGTCTGGGTCTGGAACCAGCCCACTGAGCCCAGGCCCTCTCCGGACAGCGGCAGACGTCGGGCAGCCCTGGGTCTGAGCACAGGCTGTCCCTGACGCCCCCACTCAGCCCTGCCTGGCGCCCCGGGGTGCTGCTGCCTCCCCCTGGGTGGTGCTGGAATGAGCACCTCCTCCAGGAGGACACGGGGGCCAGGACAGGAGGGGGCACCCGCAGGGGGTGGGCTGACCTCAAGTTCACGCGTGTGTGTGCCAGTGTGTTTACCAGTGTGAGCGTGTGTGTACAGCTACGTTCACATGTGTGTGGGAGCACATGTGAGGCTGTATGTCCGTCCGTACGTGTGCACACACGGGAGCGTGTGCACTGACATGTGTACATACGTGTGTGTGAGTGTGATCACACCGACCGCTCCTGGGGCTCAGGGTGTCTGAGCCAGCGGCAGGAGCTCCGTCCCACTCACCCCACAGCCTCGGCGCCCGCGTCAGGACTGGCACAGAAAACTCCGGTTCGTGGAGGAAATGAACGGACCAGAGCTCGGGGACGGCCGGGGAGAATCCCGTGGGAGGCTGGGGCGTCACCACTGTCTCTCCAGGGTGTGGGCTCCACGGCGGCAGCCCCACGGCCTCGAGGCTTCAGCAGGTGAATGTTTGCAGCCCTCGGAGCTGCTTCCGTTGGGCGGGGCCGGGGGCTTGTCTGAGACCCAGCACGGCGGAGCTCTGGGTGCACAGCCCCGCAGGCCGTGGCGAGGGGCTTCCCCACCCCGTGCCTCCGTTTCCCGATCCCTGTCGCTGGAGGCCCGTTGGGTTACTGACAACCAGCGCCATGCGCTCAGAATCTCACGGATGCTAGCTCTTAAAACCACGATCCGCACGCTTCCCGGGTGACGACTTGTCTCCTTCACGTGTCCCCAGACCTCCACAGCGGTCGTGACTTAGTCGTCCTCAGAATAGTCCCGAGACAGGGCGCCTCTAGCATGTGGCCCTTCCTTCCCAGGACCTGCACCAACCGCATCTCCTGGAGGCGCCCCCACCTCTGTCCCCCGGCAGGCGGGCAGCCCAGGGAGATCCGTGCACAGGGTCGAGTGAGAACGCAGGGTCCCTGCCCCACAGACCCCCTGTCACAACATCCGGAGAAGAGCACGTTGTCCTCCGTGTCGTCCCTGGCCCTTGCTGCATGTCCAGCCCTCGGTCCGCCACGGTGCTGGGGGGACACAGCCCCCACGCAGGGTAGACGGTCGCCTGGATGCTTGTTTCATTTTGTGAGGTTAGTGAGATCACAGACACGCGCCTACAGAATCGCCGTACTTTACGAAAGGAAACCGCGCTTGTCCCGTCACACCCCACCCCCTCCGGGGCAGCGGCAGGGGAATGTGGAAGGACAGGGCTGTCCCTCAGAACCTGTTCCATCCGAGCCCTCGGGGCGGACAGTACCCATCAGGCAGGGTGCTCAGCCCTCCCGCCTCCCAGGCGGCCCTTCGCTGATAGGAGTGGGCACCCGACGCCTGGTCAACCGGGGGTGTGGCCGCCACCTGGCCCGGGCGCTGGGGGTGACGGTGAGCACCTGCGGCTCGCTCGGAGCTGCCTCGCTGCTCCGTCCCGGCCATGCCCACGGAGCTGGCACCACTGCGACCACGGGGTCTGGGCGAGGGGGACGGCTCTCAGGGCCCTGGGCTGTCTCGCCACCAGCTGCTTCCCGAGAGCAGATACAATATCTCTGCCTGCGGACGTAGGCTCTGGAACACCGAGTCGCCATGTCACGGCCAGGCCCGGGCGCGAGAGCTCACCTCCAGGCCACAGAAGAAGCTGCTGAGAACCAGTGTGGCCAGGCCCAGCAGCGTGACATGTGGCCATTTTTTCCCGAAGTCCCAATCACGTGGCAACCCCAAACGCGGGTCAGTGTCGGTGACAGCACTGCGTCCTTCCCGCTGTGGAAATGTCCGCGAGCACCGCGGGCGGTCTTTCTAGATCATGGTCATGCTCTGCTCTCAGCCCCCGTGGCTTCTGAGTGCCCACGGGGCGACCTGCACACTTAGGGGTGGACTTGAGGCTCTGCCCACCAAGCTCCGAGCTGCCTTTCCAGGCCGGGGCCCATCCCTCCTCCGGCCTGCCTTCCCCACCTGGACTCCGGCCTCGCGGGGCTGCTGCGCGTCACCCTGGGCCCCCCAGGCCCCCACACCTCGCTGACCCTGCACGCGTCTCCCCACCGCGCGCCTTGTGGCCTCACACACCCCGTTCATCCTCAGACGCACTCAGAAGGTGCCTCCTCTCGAGGCCGCCCAGCAGATGCCAAGGGGACGGCACCACACATCTCGCCGTGTCCCACCCCCGCGTCCCGTCTGCATGGCCACCCTCTGACAGACCCGGGACGCCGGGTCTTCCTCATTCTCATTCGCTACACACCTTCGATGGTCCCGGCCCCATGCGGGGCTCCTGGCACCACGGACGGCCGAAATCTGTCCCTCCGCCCCTCACCGCGTGTGCATCTCCTCTTGGACCCTTGAGGCCTCTCTCTCTCTCTCAAGCTCCAGATGCCCCCGCCGCCAGGGAGCATTCCAGGCTTGATACTGGCATGACAGAAGGACACAGGCACGTCTCGGCACCTGGACATGTTGGGGCCAGAAAGAATCTTGGGGGAGTCTGTCTCGTCCAGACCTTTCACGGTACAGATGAAGAAACTGAGGTCCCGGGAGGGAGAGAGAGCTTGGCACGCGGCTAGAGTTGGACCAGCTCCCGGGGGGAGTTTCCATTTTGCGTGGATGCTGAGGAGCCGAGAAGGCCTTCTGTGTGGGCCCCCCACCAGCCCTGGCAGGGGTTCCACCGGCTCGTCCTGCTGGCAAGTTTGACCGCTGCCCCCACGCCGTCTGGCTCTGCTCCCTTTCGAGGTGTTTTTGCTTCATGCTACTCCCCCCTGTGACACATTCCCACTGTCACAGGGAGACACCCCCACGCCGTAGCCCCCGCGTCTCTGGTGATGTGTGACTGTGGGCAGTGGGAGAGGCCGCCCCCTGCTCAGCAGCTGCACAACCTTGGGCACATTTCTTGTCTGGGTTCCTGTGTTCTTGTCTCGTGCCCGTGAAAACTGGAGGTACCACGTGGAGACTAACGCACGCAGTTGTCACGGTGATTCAACAAAAGGGTGTGTGTCAATTGCTGAAGTGACCAGAGCCAGCAGACTGCCCCTGTGTTACATGACGAGAGCTACGGTGGTGGTGACGGTGAGCGTGATGTGACGGTGGTGACGGTGGTGGTTAGGCTGGTGGTGGTCGTGGTCCCAGTGTTCATGTTACTCCCAAATTCTCTCCTGCCAAGCCTGCTCCTACTTCCTGCCGTCCTTGCTCAGCACAGGACCTCGCAGAGGCGCCGAGCTCTGGCTGGTGGCAGGTGTGTGCGTGTGGGCGGAGAGCTCCACAGCAGGAACAGCCCGGGCACCCGTGTTCTGAGTGACCCTGGTTCCATTGCTTCGTCCCCTCCTGGGGTCTGGCTTCCCCATCTGTGAAACCACGGGATGGTTCGAACTAGGCAATCCCTACCGGGTTCTCTCACGATCGGCTCGTTGGTAACGACGCGCGGTTCCGCCGGACTCCTGGTCCCTCCTGCAGACACTCGCGCTCTCTGCCTTTGTTTCAGCAAAGCCTGTCCCGGTCCCGGTCACGTCTTCACGCAGACACTAGCAACAGATCAGCATTTGACATGCACGGGGACACAGAGACACGAGGCCACCTCTCCGTGCGTGCGCACGTGTGCTCCTGGCCGACGGCCGACACCCGCTGTGTGTATACCGACGCCTCCACGAACCCCAAATCAAGCATCGCAAATGGACCCGGAATAAGCAGTCCCACTCCAGTGTGGGTGCTGGGCCGCCGACAGGGTCGCCCACGGTTCAACAACCCAGGAGAGCAGGAACCAGGAGCGCCAGCCCCCCACAACCAGCGTGCTCCGAGGGAGACGGTGAACCCGTGCCGGCCGTGGCCCAGCTTCCCGCCACGAGTGAGACGTGGACTTGCGTCCTGCCTCCAGCAGCACGACCGGAGCCTGGGCCAGCCACCCCGCCCTGTGGAGCTTTGGCTGCCCCCCGTCTGGCACGTGGGGATGGTCAGTCCTGCCGGGCCCCTCTCACAAGGTTATTAAGAGGGGCGCACTCCTGGACGTGTGCCAAGCCCTTTGAACGGTCAAGGCCTGTGTGTGAGAGACGCGCTGCCCATGCGTGTGGGTTTCAGGACACGTTAGCGTGTCTGATCCTGGAGCTTCTGCCTCGGGCACGTTAGGGCTGAATGAGATGCGGTGTCGCCCGGTGCGCGCACACAACAAGACCCCCGTGGGTCCTCTCTCCCCCCGCCACGCCTCCTTCCTGTGGTCCTGATTGTTATTCTACAGAGAGCAAAGGACCTAGTTTTCTTAAAAAGTAGAAGGGGGCCGGGGATGTCTTCAAACAGACATGAGCAGCTTCTAGCTCACTCTGGAGCAGAGGATCTAGAACATTCTATCGGCGGTGGGGGACAGAAGCTAGTGTTGTTCCCCATGGGTGTAGGGGTGAGGGCTGAGAGCCTGGTGTGGCTGCCCCGAAGGGAAGTTTGTCTTCTTGTGGCTGATGTCCCCAGGAAGCTGGCCCCCTTAGAGGGCTGTGTGGCCGAGGGTCTGGGTGTCTGAGCTCATGCAGAGTCACAGGGGTCACAGGGACTCTCAGGGCAGGACACAGGGGCACTAGATATTTGGAAGGCACAGACACGCGTGACTGGAGCGGCCCCGGAGCTGGGGACCAGCTTCTTGACTGGGCCGCTCTGTATCCTGTACTCTGTACACAGACAGGCCTTGGGTGCTGAGTGCCCCTCGGACCAGCTTGCAGAGCGGACCTGTCTCCAGCTGTGGCTCCAGGTGATCGGATTTGGAGGGATGTGAGCTCCCAGGACACTGAGGTCAGGGGAGGGGCTGGACCGGCTGTGCCTCGAGTCTGGGCTCTGAGGCTGCTTTGCTGGGTGACCCGGGGCAATCATTCCATCTCCAGAGAGGGAGGAACAGCAGGGTACAGGAGGTCATGGGGTTCCACGTGGAAACACCAATCTACCTTGGGGACCCGGGGCATATTTGGAACTCTCGACCTAGCTTCCTCCTCAGGGGGGCTCAGGGTGACTGTTCCCACCTCTCAAGGAGGGCTGGGGACACGTGGCACTAAGGCAGGGCAGGGCTAGGCACACAGCCTGTGGCTCTGCAGACACGTGGGGACCCTGTTCCTGGTGCTGGGACCAGTTAAGAGGGGGAGGGGTCATCTCTGTCCTCACGGGCTGCTCTCCCCGGGGTCTAGTCCCTTCTCTCCTGGAGGGGGTGGAGACCTGGGAGAGGGGGTCCCTACGGACCTCAGCCTGGGGTCCCCCAAGAGCTGGGGTCTCGTGTCTCCTCTCTGAGCCCCTCCTAGACCCAACAAAGCCTGGCTCAGAGCAGCTCCCATGAGATCTGTCATCTCCTTCTATTCGCCAAGAGACAAGCACTGTGTCAGGGTCGAGCTGTGTCCCCTATAAGACCTAGTTGAGCCGAACCCCTGGAACTCTGGACATGGCCTTATCTGGAAATAGGGTCTTTGCAGATGTGACCAGGGGAAATGAGCTCACACTGGACTAGGATGGGTCCTGAGCCGTGACCGGGGTCCTTCCAGACGACGGCTGAGGACCAAGACTCAGAGCAAAAGGCCACGTGGCATTTAGGCAGAGACAGGAGCCCAGACTGGGACCCGCAGAGGCTGGGGGAGGCGGAAGGAACCTAGGACACCTTAATTTGGGGTTTCCGGCCTCCAGTCTGGGAGGGGATCCATTTCTGTTCTTCTCGACCCCCTGGTCTGTGGTCCTTTGTTCGGGCCGCCCCGGGAGACTGGGGCGTCGGGGTGCAAATGGACGAGGGTGGCCACACGGGCCGGCAGCGCCCATCGAGACGAGACGGCGTAGGACCCGAGACGGTACGCTTTCCTCAGCAAGCTGTCAAGTTGGATGCCCAGGGCCGGCCGGATGTGGGACATGGAGAGCTCACACCCAGCTACTTTCTGGAACATTCTTCCCTTTGGTGACTTTGTCCTGGGACAGGACGGGGCAGGTGGCAGTGTGGTCTCCGGGGACACCGGGGGAAGCAGGTTGTTGGGACTGGGCCTGAGTCCCTGGAAGCTGGGGCCGGGGCTGAGCTTCCCCGGGCCTCCCACGACTCCAGCCTGCCCAGCCCCGTGGGTGTCTCCTCCGTCATCTGAGACAGGGCGGGGGGACAGTGTCGCCCTGAGCAATCGGCATGAGAACCTCCACGTGCCTGGGGACACTGCATGAACCTGGGCTGCGGCATTAGCTCTCCACCGGCAGATGAAGGCCAGGGTCAGAGCGGCCAAGGGAGTTGTCCAAAGTCACACAGTGATGGGCAGGGGCTGTCCGTAAGTCCCGCTGTGTCCGATTTCCATCCCTCCGTGCTTTCCGCACGGCTTGTGTCTTCTCCCCACTGCCTGGAGCCCCCAGGCAAGCAGCTGATGGGAGGACCACCCTTACAGACCTACCGGCTGAGGGCTGCGGAGGAGCCTGGGGAAGAAGCAAGGGCCCTTGGTCCCGCAGTGCGGCTCTGCATGTCATGTGCTCGTCCCCTGCACGCTGCGCACGGGTGTGATTCCTTGACACGCAGGGAACGGGCAGGGCTGGGCAGGTGGGCTCCGGTGTGATCAGCCAGAGAGGGACCCCTGAGGTCAGGGATATGCGGGGGACACATGTCACAGGCTGTGTGTGCTCCTGGGTCCTCGCACCAGCCTCAAGCCAGCCAGGATGGCGTCCCCGTGGTGGAAGTGGCACCAGGTCTCGGCAGGCTGGGTGGCTTGTCTGTGGGCTCCCAGCAGGCGGCGGCTCTTGCTGCAGGAGAGACGCCTGTGCTGGGTGTCCGGCCCACCTGGGGGAAGGGCTCACTCCTGGGTGAGGGCTGGAGGTCAGCTCGAAGCTGGGCCACCCCCCACTGTCCCCCGAGGGGGAGAAGGGACAGACTAGCCTTCCGATTCTCAGAGTACAAGGGCCGTGCTCTCCTCTGGTCACACTGTCCCCGCCATGCGCGCCCCTGGCTCCCCCCTGCTGATGACTGAGCTCCGTCCTCAGAGAAGGGGAGCCCAGAGGGCGTCAGAAAGCAGAGAAACAAGAGCTGCCTTGCCTTCCGTCTGAGGCAGGGGCAGGGGCCGGGTCTGGGGGCCCGAGGAGCCCTTTGCAGCCTCCTGTGCAAGATCTCTGGTCTCCCTACACGCCCCTCCTCGGGTCCATCCAGGCCGTGACTGGCTCTGTCCAGAAAGGCCCAGGACCTCGATGCCAAATCCCCTTCCTGGGGCAGAGGCCGGGCGAGCGGAGCAGGCTTGTTTGTGTTTGATATAAGTGCTGGATTGTTCTTGCTGCCTTCCTCGACTATTATGCAGAGGCAAGTCCTAAAATAATATTGCGTTTCCGCTCTCATGATTTGGAGGGAGGATGCTCGTCCGGAATTGAGCGGGATGGGGCGCTTTCATGTGCGGCACCAGGGACCTGCGCTCACCACGTTCCCCGAGCCGGCCGGCGTACGGGCTGCTCCGGAAGAGCGCTGCTTTTGTTCCTAAGAAGCACGTCTTTGGGAAAGCTGGTTTCTTCACCGGATCGTTCGGCATTCTGGATGGAGCCCTGAGCCCCGGACCCCAGAGACCAGAGCCAGTGACTGGCTGGTAACCAACTGTGAGTCTGGCTCGCGAAGGCGCCTCTGGGAGATGGCGGTGCCTGGCGCATGCTGGGCGGTCAGCACGGACTCAGGACCGGTTCCAGCACAAAGCACTCACACAGCGCTCTCTGCTCCTGCCGCAGGTCCCCTGCTTTGATTTCTGAATGCCTGCTTTGCTTTATCGGAGCGGCTGGGGTGCACGCCTCCTCTGAAGTCCTGAAAGCCCTTCTGTCTTCGCTGTCCTGGCGGGTGTTCTGGGGCCCTAAGCCTGAGGGGGAGGTGCAGAGGCCAGTCTACTCCAGCTCCCTGGTGGAGATGAAGCACAGGTTCCACACCACTCGGAGCCTCTTCAAATCCCAGCTCCTCCTCTACTTCTGGGCCTGGTTTCTCCTGTGCCTTCATTCCCTCAACTATAACATGGCCTCGGTGCTGACCGTCGTGAGGGAGCTGAGATGGCACAGGTCCCGACATCTAACTCACGACACAACGCTGCCAGTGTTCAAATGAAGAACACAGAAGGGAGCTGGAGCTTCATATGCTAACTTCTTTCATTCACCCCACGGACATTGCTGAGCACTTGCGGTATGTCAGGCCAGGTGGCAGGCACCACAGGCACACAAAGAAGAAATGGTTCTTGTCCTCAGGTGAGACAATATGGTGGTGGTGGTGGTGGTGAGTCGTACCTCTCCATACCAGGACACATCTGCCAGGAACTTGTAAATAGGACCTTATTTGAACAGGGTCTCGGCAGATATAATCGCGTTAGGAGCTCCAGCTGAGAAACCTCTGGTTATTTGTTACAGTAGCCACAGGACATTCCTATCTTGCCTGAGGTGGCGGTGATGACAATGAGTGGGATTGTCTTGAGGGCAAACCATGTGCCAGGCTGTTGGTCTGTATATGTTGTCGAATTCTACTCCCTACAAGGATTCCGAGGGAGGCCGAGTTATCCCTAACCCACAGATACGGCAGGCCAGGAAAGTGAGGAGAAACCAGCTGCCCACAGTGACTGTATGGATACGGAGGAAGTGGGATCTGAACCCAGCAGCCCAACAGCACGCTCCTTGTGATGGTTTGTGCAGTGGCACCCCCTCTGCTGTGCAAGTTCAATGGGACCCTCACTTCTCCTCACTTGCCCTGATCATGGCTCTAATTTGTCAAGAAGTGGAAGGGTGGTGGAGGACATCAGCAACCAAGTTCAGCCCTGACGTCAAACCAGATCCTTGGAGTTGACTGCTCATGGCCAGGGCCTTCCGGGGGCCACACAAAACCTAGCCCAGATGGACCAAAGCTAGAAAGGGAATGTCTGGCTCATGTCATTGGAAAGCCCCTGGCAGTCCTGGCCTCCTGCTGGCTGATCCTCCCCTGGTGGTAGCGGTTCTATAGCCCAGAGGCAGAGGGTGTCTGATTCCCCTCCAATAGCCCTAGAGTGCATAGTCACTGCCCGCAAGTGGGTCACATGCCCATCGTGGTGGCCAGGGGGACCGATCCTCTGATTAGATGGGCTGAACTATATGCCCACCCCTGGAGGTCAGAACCACCCTGACCTCTGGAAGATAAGTAGAGAAACATAAGCCAAAAAAGAAGGGAGGCTGGATGCTGAGGGTTAAAAACTCAATAAATATCCAATACATGGGCAGATAAGAAAAAAGAAGTTTGGAGATCTGCCCAAGATTACTCAGCTAATACTCAGCAGGGTGGGGGCCTGAGTCAGAGATCCCCAATAGTGCCATTTCAATGTCTCCAAAACCAAATAGAGCATGAAGTTTAAGAATAAGTGTCATTTGTGGGGCGCCTGGGTGGCTCAGTTGGTTCAGCGTCTGCCTCTGGCTCAGGTCATGATCCTAGGGTCCTGGGATTGAGGCCCAGGGCAGGCTCTCTGCTCAGCAGGGAGCCTACTTCTCCCTCTCTCTCTGCCTTCCTCTCTGCCTGATTGTGATCTCTCTCTGTCAAACAAATAAATAAAATCTTAAAAGAATCAATATGATTTGAAACATCAGAAAACATCAAGTATTTAGGAATAATCTCATGAAAGACGTGCAAGACTTTTACACAGAAAACTGTGTAACAGCATGGAAAGTACTTAAATAAGAACCAAATAAATGCTGGGACATACCATGTCCATGGATCGGGAGACTCACTTGCAGAAAGATGTCAGTTCCTCCCAACCTGATCTATGGGCTAAAGCAATTTCAAGATGCTAGCAGATTTTTTCTTGAAATCAACAAGATGATTCTAAGATTTATGTGGAAACATAATGGAAGAAATGTAATGGAATGTAGAGTTTCTAAAACAGGTCACTCACAAGCTCCAGGGTACAATCCAAAACAACCCGACACATGAAAAACATGACACTTTCCCAAGAGACAAGATAACCAACAGAGGCCAACCATGATGTGGCTCAGGTGTTGGAATCAGAAGACAAGGACTTCCATGGAACTATTTCACTATGCTCAAGAACATTAAAGGCATTATGTCTGTAGTACGTGAAGGGACAGAGGATCTCAACAGAGACGTAAAAACTATAAAAAGGAAGAAAATGAAAATTCTAGAACTAAAAAAAAATGTGTGAAATAAAACAACTCGTTAGATTTTCACAGTGAATTCGCTATAGAGTGGAGATGACAGAGAAAAAAAGAAATCAGTGAACTTAAACACAAACCAATAGAAACAATTTAATCTGAAAGCAGAGAGGCAAAGATTGAAAAGAAAATGAACGGAGCCTCAGGGACCTACAAGACAATGTCAAAAGGTCTGCCATGTGTGTAACTGGGGTCACAGAGAATGAGGCACGGCAAGTATTTGGACCAACAACAGCTGAAACCTTCCCCACTTTGGTCAAGGACACAGGTTTACAGATTTAAGAAACTCACTGGAACCCCAGCAAGAGGAATACAATGAAATGTGCACTCAGGTACCTCATAGTCAAACTCGTGAAAACCAGCATACAGGCAAAATCTTGAAAGCAACCCAATCTAGGGAATAATGATTCCAGACGACCACTGAATTCTCATTAAATGCAATAGAATCTAGAAGACAGTAGAACATCTTGAAAGTGCTACAACACAAATGACCCCAACTTTTATATCCAGCAAAAATATCCTTCAAGAATGAAGACGGAGGACAGACATTCCGCGATAGAATTCATCACCTGTGCTTGCGGGAGATACTGATCAAGTTCTTGAGACCGGACGGAAACAGGCGGAGGTTCAGATTTCTGGAAGGAAGGGAGGGCCTCGGGAGTGGTGGACGTGTGGGTGGGCCGCCGTGAGGGCGGGGGCACAGCTCTCCCCAGAGTTCTGCAGCCCTTTGCAGACCATAAATTCACACAATCCCACTGTCGTGTCTTCAGGAGCGTTGCTGTTGTTAGAGATGGAGAAACCGATTCCAAAACTGATGTGAGGACACAAAGAACTGGAATATCCAAGGCACCATGGAAAGACGAGAGCAAAGTGGAGGAACCAGCCCTAGGGGAGCGCGAGGCCTCGCATCCTAAAGCCGCCGGCGCTCAGGTGGGCAGAGCTGAAGCCACGCTGCGCAGACAGACCCGCGCTGCTGCGGTGATGTCATGCCGCCAGGTGAAGATGAAAACCGTAACGCGATTCATATAAAGCTCAGAGGAGGGTCTTCACCACTCGGGGGACCGAGGAAGGCTTCCCAGGACATAAAAAACGATACAATAAATGAAAAGTATTTATAAATTAGGTTTCAATGAAATGAAAAACAAAAGCCATCATAAGGGAAATGAAGCGGCAAGACACAGACTGAGAGAAAATATTTGCAAAACGTGTATCTGACAAAGGACTGGTGTCCGGGACCCATGAAGAGCTCGAACACGGTTTTGAAAACCGGGCCAACAGTTGGGACAGATCCCCGCAGAGGAAGGTATGCTCACGTCCAGGTCGCGCAGGGAAAGGGGCCCACATCAGGGTCCGACAGGTAAATGAAAATCACTCCGATTCCCTTCTCCGATCTTCCCCGGCAGAGAGGGGTTTGCTCGTTAGGTCTTTGTGTAAGTGGAGCCCTGCAGGACGTTGTGTCCGCGGATGCCCCACGGGCATGAGGGCACCGACGGGGCTCCACGTCTGGACGGGTTTTGGCTCCCGTTCGTTGGAACGTGCTGGATGGCAGCCCCAAGACCCGCGCACCGTGCTGGGGGTCACGTTTGCCAGAGGAGGGAACGAGGAGCCGCGAACAAATGTTGGTGTCCGGGGCATGTGGACAAGTGCAGTGTCCGGGGTAGGGCACGCCCAGCTCGGCACC
Source organism: Mustela nigripes (assembly GCF_022355385.1). Taxonomy (NCBI): domain Eukaryota; kingdom Metazoa; phylum Chordata; class Mammalia; order Carnivora; family Mustelidae; genus Mustela; species Mustela nigripes. The sequence continues at coordinate 58,501,189 of NC_081573.1, read as the reverse complement.
GTATTTCAAAACGCATCGAGAAAGAAGATGGGCTTCTGCAGACAGAGAGGTGGGGAGACACAAGGGTGCTCGGTGCTGGCTGCGGGAGCGGAGGAGTGCGGGGTGCCCGGGCGGAGCCCCTCGCGGGCTCCTTGAGGTCTGAACATTTTCGTATCAAGTGTTGGGGGAAAGGGAAGAAGAAAGCACGTGCGCCCCGGAGATAGATGACACGCGTGCAACGCGTTTCCAACAAAGCCGGTGGCCACAGCGCGCTCTGGGATGGCTCTGGAACGGGTGAGGACAACAGCACGTGAGAGCACAAGGCGACGGGGACCAGACGCTTTGTGAGAGGGAGTCCCCATGGCCAACGCGGTCCCAAGGACCGTCAGCGTCCTCAGTCAACAGGGGGGCGTCGATGACAGCACACCGTGTCCCTTTGCACGCAGATCAGAATGACAGAGAAAGCGACCAAGCAAAGCAGAAGGAGGGCAGGTGGCAGGTGCCACTGGGGACGGAGCTACGGGACCGCGGGGCTTGGGGGGCGCGAGCACCGGGAGTGAGCGTGTGCTCGGCGGCGTCCGTGAGCCGGCCCGACGCCCCGCGGCGCTACCTCTCGGCCGGGTGCCCGCGAGCACCACAGACGCATTCCAGAACATTCCCAGCAGGGTAAGTCGTGAGAGCCCGAAACAGGAAGCGACCCAAATCCCCACCAGCGGCAGAGTGGGCGAGGCGACGTGGTGCCCCCACACGATAGGATGCGACACCCCAAGGGGCGGCCGGGTGGCAGACGTGTTCTGCCAGCTGACGAGGCCAGACGCGACGCGCTGCGTTCGGAGGGATCCCCCGTGGGACAGTTCAAAGCCGAGCCGGCCCCGTGACGGAACACACACGGTGGGCCCTGCTGGGTAACCTCGGGGAGTGTCCCGGCTTTGGGGAGGACGCGGGTGCTGGAATGTCTGGATCTCGGCGACTGTCCCACGGATGGTGGGTTCACTTCGTGCACACTCGGGCTGTGCGGTTTTCTGTATATAAATGACTCCACGGTATTCGTAGCGTGCTCCCTTCACGGTGCACAGCCCGAGATGGGCCCGGCAGGCCAGCGGGAAGGCCAGCCTCGCTCCGGCACGTGGACCTTCCAGCTGGTGGGGTCCTGCGGGTCGGAGGTCCCAGCCCCCAGGCGCTGGGGAGTCCAGGCTGGGTCTGTTTACTTAGCTGGGCCTGCGCACAGGCCGCTTCTGTTCTTCCTGGGCTGACGTCAGGCACGGCGGGGCAGGCACGGCGGGGCGCGCACCGGGGCCGGGCGCAGCGTGGAGCCCAGCCAGCGAGGAGGCGGCCCTAGGTGTCCCAGTGTGTACGTGTGACCTCCGCTTTCCCTCCCTGTCTTCGGCTCCCTCGGGGCCGAGTCTGCGGCTCTGGGCGGTGATGAAGGCTACGGGGTGGGGAGCAGCTGTTTCCATCCATCTGCTCCCCCAGACTCCGGGTCTTCACCACCAGCTCCCTCCTGCCTTCCTGTCTACACCTCTCGGCCCGAGCTGCTCACTTAATAACTAACACAGTTTGGGAAACATTTAAACACACTGCACATTTTCTTCATTGCACTGGCAACAAAAGGATTAATTGAATCAGGATCTCCCATAAATGTGGATGGGGAGTAAGTCCACACAGCCTCAAAATAGACCTGGCACGCTTTTAAGCGGAGTCGTAGCTAACTCAAACCAAACACGCCTGCTTCCTTACCTTCTCGGCTACTGCCTCGGAGCCCAGAGCCACTCGGGGCACACCTCGGAGCCCGGGGCTGGAAGAGGCCTTGGGTCCACCTCCACTTCCCTGCTGCCACGAGGCCCTGGGACAGTGTGGGGCCCCTCAGCTCAGGGCTGGGCTGAGACGAACCAGGGCTTGGGGACTGTCCCCTGCAGGTGGGGGAGGAGCCGTGTTCCCTCCTGTGCAGGGTACAGCGGCCAGTAAGTCCCGCCTCTGGTTACTTTGAAAGCTCCTTATGCCGTCTGAGAGAGGACCCCACAGTCCCATCTCATACCCCAGAAGGAGCACCCCTGCATGGCCCTGGGGACATATCCAGCCTTCCCCACCCCCCGCCTGCCGGGACGAGACAGTATGGGGAGTGCGTGTGCGCCCAGGAGCTGCCCAGCCTGAGGCTTCCAGGGGCTCTGCAGGGTGGCGGGGAGCCCACCACACGCGGGAGATGCCAAGGGCCAGCACGACTCCACCCCCATTTCACAGCAGCACACACTGGGCTTCCAGAAGGCTGCCTGGTGCCTGCCCAGCTGTCAGCGAGACAGTGGGATTCAGGAAACCCCCACCGCTGGCCTGGTGTGTCTCTCCCCATCTCCACCGAGCTGGACGTGGGTCCTGCCTGTTGGAGTCCCAGGCCGCCAGTGGGGCGGGGGTGGTGGGGTCTGCGGGCTGTCATCGCAGGTGCGCTGCTCAAGGCCACAGGCTATGGAGGACAGGGCGGCTCCGCCCCCGAGTGACCTTCTGCATTCAGCAGGCCGCTCCTTGACTTGGCCCTTCCTATAGCTCTGACCCGAGTCCACTGGCAGCCGGCGATGGTGATGCTGATGACGAGGATGACTCTGTGTGTACACGCACACGTCCACCCCGGTACACGCGCAAGTGCACACACGCACACACCTGACACAAGCACACAGCACACACATGCACACGGACCCAGGCCCGCGGATCCAGGCACACACACACACAGACATGCACACCGACCCTGGTACGCACACACTCACACACTGACAAGGCACACACTTGCTCACTGTGACAGGCACACATGGTACACCCACAAGCACACGGACACGGGGACACACGTGCACACACACGCACACTGTCATAGGTACGCATGCAGGTACACTGAGGTACACTGACGCACACGCGTGCACACTGATACAGGTACAGATGTGCATACAAACAGGCACACTCCCGTGGTGCAGCCGAGAAGCAGGCTCGGTGGGACTGGGGGCCTGGCAGCTCACCGGTGGGTACAGGTGGAGTCGGCACCCCGCTCTGTCCAGTGTCCCGTGCCCCCCCACGCCGCCGCTCACCCTCGCACACCTGAGATCTGTGGGAAACAGTGCTGTGTGTCCACATTCCCTGCCTATCACAGGGGCAGGTCAGGGCCTAGGGGAGATAAGCCAGGGAACTTGGATGGGAAAGTCTTTCCAGCCAGCCCCCAGGTGCCCTGGCTCGTGTCCCCAGACTCGACTCCTCTCCAGCACCCCCCCACCCCCTGGCAGCGCTCCTGTCTGGTCGTAGCTGCCCATCAAATGTAGGGACAGCAGAGCTAAGGGGCCTCTTGGAAGCCGGCAGAGGTGGTTCCAGGACACAGAAGAGGAAGCTTGCGGAGCCCCGTCCCTGTGGGAGGCTGGAAACAGAAATCAGATTCACGGGGGTTTAGGTAAATTAGTGCCTGTTCATAGCAGCTGCTACTCCACCTGTGCCAACGAGCTCAGCCGGGCTCCAAGCCCTTCCCCTGCGTCCCCTTATTAATCCCGAAGCGTTCCCAAGAGACTCTCCATCCCGCTCCGTGAGGGACGCCGGCTACGGATGGCTTGTGTGGCTCACCCGAGGCTGCACGGCCGGTAAGGAACAAAACAAGGACTCGATCTGCCTCCATCGGACTACAGAGATGGGCTCGTAGCACTGCCGGTGCCCCGGTCTGGGTTCGCACCAGACTCTGTATTTCAGACTCCCGTCCTGGGCTCCAGAGGACCTCAGACAGCTGCGGCGAAGCCAGGACCTGAAGTGCCACCCCTCCTGTCTCTCTTTCTGTCCTGGTAGGGGAGCTGTGGATGAGAACTCCGACGCCGGCAGGACCTGCTGTCCTCACACGGGGCTCCAAACTTCCACTTGCCCCGCCTCAGGGCTGTGCTTCTGTCCATATAGGAGAGCTGTCTGGGTGGGGGCATCTTGGGGAGCTGCTCTGGTTTCTTGCCCATCCCTTCATTCAGCAACTGAATCCCCAAGCATTTATGGAGTGGCTACTGTGTGCTGAGCACTGTCCTAGAAGGTGCTCAGAAGACCTCAAAAGGAGGGACAGTGACCATCAAAGCAGACACAAATGAACCAAGACAGACAGTGGGGAGCCCAGCTGAGCTTGCAGCTGTGCTGTCGAGAAGGTAAAGTGACCTCCTCTTGCTAGACTAAGAAAGAAAGAGAGACACCCAAATAAGTAAAAGTAGAAATTAGCCAACTCCACAGGCACCCAGGGATTGGACAATTCCACGACGGCAAAGTGGTCGATCCAGAAGAGGAAGGTGAGTTCCTCGAAACACACAAACCCCCGAGACTGGCTCAAGAAGAAACAGAAAATCTGAGCAGACCAGTAACGAACGCGGAGATGAGAGAGTGATCAGAAACCTCGCAACGTGGGGCGCCCGGTGGCTCTGTGGGCCGGGCCTCTGCCTTCCGCTCGGGTCATGAGCCCAGGGTCCTGGGATCGAGCCCCGCATCGGGCTCCCTGCTCAGCGGGGGGCCTGCTTCCCTCCCCCCTGCCTCTGCCTACTTGTGATCTCTGTCTGTCAAATAAATAAAATCTTTAAAATAAAATAAAATCTTTAAAAAAATGAGTAATAAAGTCACAATGACATGCCCAAAATCAATTACTTAGGGATAAAATATATGCATGACCTCTCTAAATAAACATAAGATTCTACACTGTTAAGATGTTAGTTCTTGGGGCGTCTGGACGGCTCAGTCGTTAAGTGTCTGCCTTCGGCTCAGGTCATGATCTCAGGGTCCTGGGATCGAGCCCCCCATCGGGCTCTCTGCTCAGTGGGGAGCCTGCTTCCCCCCTTCCTCTCTGCCTACTTGTAATCTCTCTCTCTGTGTCAAATAAATGAAAAGATCTTTAAAAAAAAAAAAACCCAAAACCTTGCAACACAGAAGAGCCTGGGGCCAGACAGAGAGACAGCTCCACTGGTGGATTCCATCAAAAAAATTTTTTTTAATTTGATAGAGAGAGATCACAAATAGGCAGAGAGGTGGGCAGAGAGAGGAGGAAGCAGGCTCCCCGCGGAGCAGAGAGCCCGATGTGGGGCTCGATCCCAGGACCCTGGGATCATGACCTGAGCTGAAGGCAGAGGCTTAACCCACTGAGCCACCCAGGCGCCCCAGATTCCATCAAATTTTAAAGTAAAATTTGATACCAATCGTTTTCGACTCCTACACAAAAATTGAACAGAAGGGAACACTCCCCAACTGGTTTCCAAGCCAGCATGGCATCAGGCTCACACCCACGCCAGGCAATGTCAGCATGGGAAAACCATAGACCAATATCCCTGGAAGAAGACGTATGCAGAAACCCACAGCCAGATGCTAGCACCCTGGGGTCCACAGCACACTGAGAAGACCACACGCCACGAGCACGTGGGTCCATCTCAGGATGCAAGGATGGTCCGAGCTGCACAAACTGGCCAGTTCAGGGCAGCGCACTCACGGGACGAAGCACGGAAACGACACGCTCATCTCAACGCACAGGGAAACAGCACTCGGCACGATCCAGTGTTCTTTCCGGAGAAGCTCAACGGGCTGAGTAAGGACCACACCTCCACACCTCAGTACAACAAAGCCCGTGCATGACGAGGTCGCAGCCCGCAGGACACTCGAGCGAGGGACTCTAAGTCGGGAACAAGACGGCGGGGCCCACGCTCCCCACGCGTATGCGACCGAGTATGGGAAATCCTGGCCTGAGTAATCAGGCATGAAAAATAAATATAAACCGTTTATACTGGAAAGGAAGAAGTGAAACCATCTCTGTGTACAGATGATGTGATTTTAATATGGAAAATCCTTAAAGATGCTTCCAGGCCACTGTTAGAACTAATAAACACGTTCAGTAAGGTTGCAGGGTACAGAATCAACGTATGAATGTCAATTGTGTTTCTATACGCTAAAAATAAACCGTCTGAAAAAGATATGGGGGAATGATTCCATTTACAATCGATTCGGAAAGAATGAAACACCAAGGACTGTGTTTAACCAAGGACGCGGAGGCTCTCTGTGTGCGGACGAAAGAGACCGGAGACACAGATACACGGAAACCATCCTGTGGAGGCGGACTGGGAGAATTTAAATGTCTGTTTTCATGTGTTCACATGTCTGTGCTACCCGAAGCAACCCACAGATTCTATGCCATTCCTAGAAAAATTCCAATGGTATTTTTCACAGAAATAGAAAAAAGTCCTAAAATTCGTGCAGGACCACAGAAGACCCCAGGTCCACAGCAACCTCGAGGAGAAGAACGAAGCTGTGGCACCCCATTTCCTGGGTTCAAACTATATTACGAAGACTTACTCATCTACACAGTACGGATCTGGTATACAAACAGGCCGCGGAGCAGAACGGGGAGCCCGGAAACAAAGCTGCGCAGACACTGTCCGCTCGTCTTCAACCGGGGGGCCGGGAATACGCAGCGGGGGGGAGACGGTCTCACCGGCGCATGGTGTCGGGGAAGTGGAACCGCCACACGCAAAAGAAGAAAGTGGGGCTGTTATCTGATGCCATCCACAAAAGTCAACCGAAAACGGATGAAAGACTTCAATATAAGATAGGAAATCATAAATATTCTGGAAGGAAACAGAGGGGAAAGTCTCCGTGACGTCGGTCTTGGCAATGGCTCCTTTTGGATCTGACATCAAAAGCCCAGGCAGCAAGAGAAAAATAAGCGACTGGGACCACCTCCAGCCGAGAAGCCTCGCGCCGCGGAGGGAGGAGTCAACAGCACGGACAGACAATGTGCGGGACGAGAGAAATGCTGGCGAAGCGTCCGCCTGCTACGGGGTGAGCACGGGGGTTAATGTGCAAAAAACATAATGGACTCCTACAACTCAATAGCAAAAGACCCCCCAAATCAGGAACAATCCAAAGAAGTGAGCCAAGCGCCCGAGAGACGTCTCGCCAGCGACATACCCGTGACCGACAGGTGTACGGAAAGGCGCGTGACGTCACTCGTCATCAGGAAATCTCCAATCCAAACCAGGATGAGCCGTCTCCTGGCCCTGGCTAGAACAGCTGTCACCAGCGGGACAGGGGTAACAGGTGTCGGCACGGGCGTGGGGACCCCGTGCTCTGGGGGTGGGAGCACACCGTGGGAACAAACACAGCAACGCTGTCCTGCGTCCTTGGAGGGGGTCTTACGTGGTCCCAGCCCCCAAAAGCAGGTACGCACGTGAGGAAACTGAGAGGTCACGGAGCTTGGCCAGGGGTGTGGTCTCCCAGGGCACCTGTGCGCCAGAGCGTCATGGGACACTCCTGAAACACCCACCACGGCCACGCGCTCATCCTGAGGACAGAGCCACCGACCGGGGGACGCCGTTCTTGGTGGGGCGGGCCCTGGATGAGCAGACAGCGCGTAGGCTGGGGCGGCCTGGTAGATCTCTGGGCTCTCTTAACAGATCACAACAAACTTGATGGCTGGAAATGGCAGAAATGGATTCTCTCACAGTTCTAGAAGCCCAGAGTCTGAAATCTGGGTGTGGGCAGGCTCCTGTGGGCCCTGGAGTCCCTCTACAGCCACGTCTCCTGGGCATCTGTGCGACCTCTCCTCATCTTATAAAAAACACCAGCTGTTGAATGTAGAGCCCACTCCGATCCAGCACAACCTCCTTTAGATCCTTAACTAATTCTGCAAAAAGCCAATTTCCGACAGGCAGGGAAGGCCTCTCCACGACGGCCAGAAGGATGTGTTGTTAAGGCCTGAGTGAAAGGCACGGTATTCTGTGGAAAGCACAGCCTGTGCAAAGGTCCTGGGGCAGGAACCCGCTGGTGGCTTTAAGTGACATGCAGGAGGCTCCTGGGGGCTGAGGCGGAGGTCAGTGGGGTTGACTCACTGACTTCTTGGTCACGGTCTCCTTGGTCACGGTCACAGGAGGGATGACACCGGTCTGCATTCTGAGTGAGGTAGAAAGATGCCCTTCTGTGGTTTCTGACCCGAGCAGGACGCAGTCAGCATGGGCTTCAAGAGGTCAGGATCCCTGGGGCTGCTCAGGGAGCTACTGGGAGGGTAATATCCTGAACGAGCAGGCCGAGCCCTGGAAGGCCGCTCTGCCATTGGATTTGGGGCCTTGAGCGTGTGTGACGGGCTTGAGCACCGTCAGGCGACCTGGTATTTCCCGCCCATCCCCGTCCCCTCCTAGAGCTCTCCGGACCTGCAGCCTGCTCAGCAGAACTCCTTCCCGCTCGGTGCGGTGTCAGGTTGCCTGGCCTGAAGCCTGGCTTCCCTCTGGCCGGCTCCTTTGGCCCTCTAACTTGCCAAGCCCTCGCCTGGACAGCCCTCGGATCCCGAGGCCCAGACGCCAGCCCCAGCCTACCTCCCCAGGCTGGGCTGGCCCCTCTTCCCCACGGGAAGCCACAGTGGGCGGGAGCCAGAGGGCCCGACTCTCTAGGAAGTGCCACGGGTCAGCTCCACCCTGGGGGGCCGGGCAGTCATCAGAGCTGGCACGCCAGGGAAGGCCAGCTGTGGACACCTTCCTGGGACAGCAGGCCGCCGGGGGAGGGCGGAAGATGGGGTGAAGGGGGGGTTGCGGCCGGCCGGGAGGTGAGGGGCTCATTCCCACCGTGGCTACACTCAGCGTGACGCGCGGATCACACAAACCCTCCAGCGACTCTGTGACGTGGTCCCTGTGCTCTGCGTGACAAGACTGAGCCCGGGGGCCCGGGGAGCCCCACCGCCATCCTGGCCTGCACTCAGCCCCGGCGGACACGATTGTGTCCCAGGGGAGCCTCCCCGGGCCCTCAGGAGACACTTTCTCCGCTTCTGCGGCGGGACCCAAGTGCCGGCAAACGTAGACTTTGGAGACTGTGGGAGCCACGGAGTTTCAATCTGCTCTTTCCGCATAGTTGCATGAGCTGAGTCAGTCCCGGGGAGCGCGTGGGCTGAACTCCCCAGGGCCGCCCATCACCAAGGAGCTGCAGGACCCCCCAGAACGAGTCACCCGCGGGCTGCGGGACCGCCACCTCTCCCTGGTTCCGGAACTCCATCTTGTCACCACGCAAGGTGACCCCACGCCCATTAGCAGTCGCTGCTCACCTCTGCCTCCCCGCCCCAGCCCCTGCAGCCGCGCACCTGCCCATTCTGGACATCCGTCCAGTGTCCAGCAAAAGACAGCCTGCTGGCCTCTGCAGACACTGGTCAGCGGCAGCATGTGTCCCCGGCCTCCCCGCGGGGAAACCAGAGCGTCAGTCCCCGTCGGCACGCATGTGCCTGCAGGGTCAGGGCCTTCCCAAGGCCCCGTCCTTTGATTTAAGATTTTTTGACGACAATCCACCAGACCCCAGGGAGGAAGCCAAGTACAGCCTGGGGACAGAGAGGCATCCGGGAAAGCCGCCATCTCCACGGAGCCAGGGGCCCTGGGCCAGCCTTAAGGGGAGCCCAGGACCCACAATGGGGAGGGACGGCCGCGTGGCCTTGGGCTTCCCCGCTTCTGGTGTTCGGTGCTACCTGGGCTGGGCCCCATGGGGGCCTGGGAGGGTGCGAGGTCCCTGGAACGAACGACGGGTCTGAGGGGCCGGAGTGGGGGGCTCGCCGAATGCTCGCCACGAGGGTGTGCCTGCTGCTGCCCATGGATGACAAGGAAACCGGCCCCAGCAAGGTGAGGACACTTGTCCAAGGTCACACAGCCCTGGTGGTAGTGCCTGGATTTCTGGAGAAAAAATCACACAGGCCGAGAGCAACATGTTCGGGGTCTTGGGCCGTTCCAGAAGCCTGGATTCCAACGTCCGGCTCACAGGTCTGCCGGATGTGAAGGTGCGGGTGGGCCTGGTTGCTTCTGGGGCTGGGGGGTGGGGGTGAGCCATTCCTCTGCCTTCTCCAGCTTGCAGGGGTGCCGTGTCCTTGGCTTGCGGCCCCGTGTCCTCCAAGCCCGGCCTCCGTCCTCCTGGGTCCTCGGCCTTGGCCCTCCTGCCCCCTGGGGGGCTCCGTGGCGACACTGTGCCACCCGGTCGCGCCTCTCGGCGTCTTCCCTCTGGTCCCTTCGCCAGGACAGCGCACGCATCCGCAGCCCCCGAGCGGCCGTCCCGCAGGAGGGACGCGGAGGTCCGAGAGGCCCGGGATGCTGCCCGGCGCATCTGGCAGGCGACTGGGCTGGGGTCTGAGAGGCGGTGGGCTGCCCGGCCAGGGGGCGGCAGGGGGAGGTCTGGGGAGGCGGGCAGGGAGGCGGCCCTCGGGTGGGAGAGCGGGCAGCCGCAGCGGTGCAGCCCGGTTCGGAGGGGCCGTGGCTGGCCGTCTTCTCTTCCAATGTGGAAAGTATTTTTCCTTCGGTAACTAAAGCAGCTCTGTGTTTATACCGGCAGCCCTACGGTGGGGGCCGCGGGAGGGAACCATCTGGAATACGGGGGTTGCTAGGGAGAGGCGGCTGCGGGGAGGGGCCTGCTGGCTCCTGCGATGGGGGTCCCCCTGGGGCGTGGGGAGTCGGGGGTGCGTGGGTGCACGGGCGGCGCGTGCTGCTGTGTGGGGGAGCACCCGGCTCCCGGCCGCGGTGCCGCTCCTGCTCTGTGAAACCCGGGCCCCGCCTCTAGCCTCAGTTTCCCTGTCTGTCCAGTGGGGGTGTGCACAGCTGGCGGGCTGTGGATCTGGGATGGAGATGCTGGCATGAGGGAGGCCAGTGGCTGCCCTGCTCCTTTTTCCAGATTGCTGGAAGCTTCCTCTGCCTCCTGGTCGTGCCTGTGCTGGCCCTCCCGCATCGGGGGCCTTCGGGTCTTTCCAAGTGAAGTGATGGAAACCGGGCTCAGAGCTGACCGTCTGCCCGGGCCCGAAGCTGGGAGGCGGGAGCTGGCAGTCTCCCGCGCCGGCCTCCTCGGGGCTGGCCCTGTCCCCCGCAAAAGGCCCGTGTGTTCATGCTTGCACACGTGCATGTGCCCACCTCGGAGGCTGGCATCCGTGTGACTTCTCCCTCAGATCCAAGGGCGGCTGAAAGGTGCCAGGTCAGGTAGGACAGCTTACAAGGTCCCCCTAGAGCCACCCCAGACCCTCAACCCCAAGCTGTGTCATCGAGAGGCCCCCCTGGATCCCGTTCACCTGGGGGGGGTACCCTGGGTGCCAGAGAGGGCCCCTGGCTGGGGTCAGCACACCGGCTCGCGCATTCAGCTCAGGGCTGTCCCTCCCCTATTGGACCCAGTCCTTTGGGACAGGAGTTGCCCCTCTGTGACAGTCCCAGGGCTGGGCTGCTGGTCCCTGCCTTCGTGGGTCCCAGCCTGGCCCAGGTGGGAGGCAACAGTGGGTCCCGGCAGGATGGCAGGACGGCAGGACGTGGGGCGCTGCCCCCCATGGATGTGTCCAAGTCCCACCTCCCAGACCTGAGATTGTGCGCGTACCGGGAAACAGGGTCTTTGCCGATGTGATGGCGAAGATGAGAGGCCCCGAACCCAAGGACTGGTGTCCCCCAAGGAGAGGAAGGGGGACAGACACGGAGGAGAGGCTGCGTGAAGACGGGGCGGAGACCGGAGGGGGCCTGGAGCCCCCAGGAGCCAGACGAGGCGGGAGGGGCCCTTCCGTGAAGCCCCCCGGAGGGAGCGAGTCCAGTCTGGATCTCAGACTCTGGCCTCCACGCTGGGAGGTAACGCAGTGTTCCGTTAGCAAAGCCTCAGGACACTCCTACGGGGTGGCGGGGGGTGGCCGGCCCTTCGGGGGGGCAGAACTGCTTGTACCTGCTGCCCTTCGGGACCAAATCTGGGTCCACACTCCACCAGGCCCGGCTGCCCCAGCGGCGACCGCGGGGGCCGGGGGGTGGGGCCGCGGGTCAGCTCGGGCCCCGGCGTCGGCAGGGATGCCCGCTGGTCTCTCTGGGAGGCACGAGGGAGTCCGAGGGGGTCTACCTGCTGCTCCTTCCAGCCTCCTCAGGGGGACCGCAACAAGCCCACGGTCCCCCAGCCCAGGGCAGGAGCTGCACCCTGGGCTTCCGCCTCCTGGACCGGAGGGCGCGAGAGTGGAGACGGGGGGTCGGAAGGAGAAGGGTGGGGTGTGCGGAGCCCCAGCGGCGAGACGCGGTGGGCGAAAGGGCCCTCCCTTCTTCTCGGAAGCGCAGACCCAGTCCCTGCCTCAGGGTTTTGTCCTGGCTGTGAGGCGACCCTGCGGAGGGCCCGGGTTGGGTCAGGCTGGGGAGGTCCTGGCAGGCTGGCGTGGGGTCCCAGAGCGCCCTGCCAGGGCTGGAAGCCCGTGACCTGGGGTCCAGCAGACTGGGCAGTGGACTCCTCTCCCTGCCCGGTGCCTCGGGTGGGAGCCAGGGTGGGGACATCGTCCGGAGAAGTGAGTCTGGGACCGAGCCAGGAACCCCTGTCCCCAGAGACGTGCGCTGGGCAGCAGTGAGCGAAGCGGAGAAATGGAATAAAATCCCTTTTTAATGCTCTCGGCTGCTAAGTTCAGCACTTGAGCCAGGTGTCCGAGAGGACTGCTCACACTGTGGCTCTGCCACACCCCGGCTTTCGTGCACCCCAGCAACCCAGAAGCCCTAGAAGCGCCCTAGAAGCCCTGGGAAGGGGGGGCATGCCATCTTCCTCCGTTCTTCCAGGGCGACCTGGCTAAGTCTTGGGGGGACACTGGACTAGGAGGCACAGCAAGACCACGGCGGTTAGGGAAGAAGAGGTCAGGTGAGCAGAGGTGAAGTCAGGAGGGCGGTGACACGCCTGCGGTGGGGGGCGGCGGGGTGGGTGGCTCGCAGTAAGAACCAGAAAGCTCTCTCGCAGAGTCCACTTCCTTCCAGTCCCCGGGAGCGTCACCAGCACGTGAGGAGCACGAGCCAGCGTTCCAGGGAGCCTCTTGGAAGATGACCCTCGAGTGCGTCACAATCCCAAGGTTCTTCACGAATTTGCACCAAACAGGCTGCTCAGGGGTCCCCATAGGGGCCGAGGGAGGTAACAGCAGCCCATGGTGACTGAGCTTGAGCTATGAAATGTCGGCCCGGAGGGGTCCTGGGACCGCTGTGCCTGCAGCCCTACATTACAAGGGGGGCCTGGGGCCACCAAGGGAGTCACGTGCCCCCGCCACCGAGACACGCGCTCCGGGGAGCCCGACTCGGGGCTCCTCACCCCCCGCAGCGTTCGCCAGGCCGGAAGGTCAGATGCCTCAGCAGAGCGCACGCCTTCCTCCCAGGCTCTGGGGTAGGACTGGCTGCCGTCCTGGGCCAGTAACCCGTGGGTGGGCGGGATGACCCACGAGATCCGAGCCCAGCTGCGTGTCCGTTCGCCCCTGGGCGCTCCTGGCCTCGGCCAGGGCAGCAGCGAGCCCGCGCAGCCCACGGACGGGAAGGACGCGGCAGGACCGGAAGTGACCACAGCCCGGAGCCACGTTCGGCCAAGCACAGTCCGGGTCCGACGCGGCAGAGCAGACCCCGGGATGAGTGAGCGGGAGAGAGCGGTCGTTGCCGTCTGTCGCTGAGACTTCCGTGCCGCCGGTTACACCGCCGGAGCGGACGGACACAGGCCGAAAGCCGGTCCAGGCGGACGGCGCAAGGAGAGAGGGCGGCGAACGTCCACGGTGCGCTTCCTGCCCGCCGGGCTCTTCTGAGGGCGATCTGGTTTTACCTGCTTAGAATTAAATTAATTTATTAAAAAACACCGGTTTGCCCACTTCTTTATCTTGCGCGGCTCTTCCCGGTTCGAGGCGGGGCACTTAGCTCCAGTTGGGAAGTGAGCTGCCCCCCGTCACACAGCCACGCACGGCAGAGCTGGGACCTGAGCCCACGTCTGTGTCCCCATAGTGCCCCGTCCGGCCGTCCCACACGGCAGCCGCTAGCTACCTGGGACTGCTCAGATGTAACTGATGAAATCAGGGAAGGCTCCAGATTCCACCCTTCGCTCACAACAGGCCCCTTCAAGTGTGCGAAGGCTGCCTGTGGCCCGTGGCCGTGTACCAGACCGTGCACGCTTGTAGCAGTCCCGGCGCCCCAGGGAGTTGTGGGTGTGGACTTGGGCCAGCCATCTGGCCGCCTGGGAGGACCCGTGGGCCAGTGCAGCCGCCGCTACTGTGTGCTCCATGGCCTCGGCTACTGTGTGCTCCGTGGCCTCGGCCACCGTGAGCTCCCTGGCCTCCACATCAGCTTGCAGCCCACCGCAGGCTTGTCACGGCAGGACAGGTGACGCGGAAGATGGGTGGTCTTCTCAGGCTCTTCCAGAACCTTGCTGGGGACCCTGGGCCAACTGGCCCCAGTTCTCGTAAACACGGCGGACCCTCAGGGGCATTGCCCGTGCTTCACTGTGACTTGCCCCAGCAGTGAGGTCCTGTGCCCGCCACCCACACGCACACTTATTCAGCCCCGGGACACGGGCAGCCTGGGCGCCGAGAGCAATGACTTCACCAGCGAGAGAACGAGGTTCACGCAGGTCCCTTGTCCAGTAGAAATGCTGCTCTCCGGTCTCGGGGGTCAGCATCTCCCCAGTTCATGGAGCCTGTTTTGGGAGCCAGGGAAGCGAGGCCCTTGCTGGGAGCAGCTGGTCTCCTGCATCAGGCCTGAGCCCACCCAGCCTGGGGCCCAGCACAGCGTGTCCCGGGCCGCTGTGCCGTCCCCACATGGCTGTGCCCTGCCCCCGGACAGTGGAGACGTGTGACAGCTGCCTGCTGGGCTCGTCGGAGGACAGGGCTCAGGCCCCAGCCTCGCCTGCCCCACGGCCTCTCCAGGTGCAGCGGGACGGTTCCTGCCAGGGTCGCCGGCCAGAGCCTGTGTGTCCCCATGACGGTACACGTGGGGAGGTGGGTGAGGCTGGCCGCGCCTGGCACCTTCTTCCCGTCCAGAGGGCTGTGCAGGGAGGGGTCCTGTTTGGGAACCCTCCTGCCCCGCCTCCTGTGACCTCCTACATGTTCACATGTCCACCCTGAGCCGACCCAACCCCACTCCTGCCCTCCCAGCAGCCCCTTGCCCCGGCACCGCCCTGTCCTTGGTCCCCGAGCTCGGCTCGCGGCTCCCTGCTGGCTCTCACTCAGCGCCCCTCCATCCCCGCCCGCCCCGCCTGCCCCCGCGAGCCGACCCTCCGGCAGCCTTCTGCACGGGTGCCATGGCGCTCCAACCCCAGCATGGGGCAGCGTCCAACTCCGCGTCCACCCCAGATCCGCTGCCCGCGGGCCTCCCGCCATTTTGACCCCAACTCTCCGCTCTGTCTATGCTGTGTCCATGGAAAGGGGCAAGAACCTGCTGGGCTATGGGGCAGGGCGCGCGGCTCCGTCCGAGCCCTGAGTGAGGCTCGCTTGGAGGGAGGAAGCTGGGGAGGCCGAGGGTCAATCCTGCCCCGGGCCGCCCCTTCCAAGTCTGCCAGGAAAGTAGGACCCCCATGAACACGCTCCCTCCTGAGCTCTGGGTGGTCCTCTCGTCCTCCTGTGAGGAAGCAGGAAGCATAGAGGAAGGAAACGTGCTTTTCTGCCCGACATGGTTCCTCATGTGGAGCCCCCAGGGCCCTGCTGCCGGAGGGCCCAGGCCGGCAGGCGGGGCCAGGACAGTGAGAGGCTGCCCACGCCTCCCCAGGCCCCCAGATGAGGGTCCCTGGACCTACCCCCAGACCCTGGGCAGGGCAGGCCCTTCGTGAGGCGCCAGCAGCCCCTGTCCCAGAACCTGGAATCCCGGCCCTGGCTCTGTTGTGACCTTTCGTGTGACCCAGGTGAGTCCCTGTCCCTCCTTAGGCCTCAGGAGCCCTGAGGTGGTGGTCAGAGGATGCCTACAATGTTCTGCAGACAGACCCCAGAAGTGGCGACCCACAGGGGTAGGTGGGAGTCTCCAGGCCATCTAGAACCAAGAAGGAGCAATGAATCAGGGTCCTATTTGCCATTTCTTGTCCACTTGCTCCCTCCTCCTGGAAGCCTTCCTGGGCTGCTCCCTGGCCGCTGGGGGCTGTCTGCACACTCCCACTGCTGCACTCATGTATCATTTCTGTCATGGGAACTCTGTGCCCTGTGCCCGGCACAGGGCTCACCTCTGGATGTCGGCGGAGTGATCGAGCTACCTGGACAGGCTACAGGGCCAGACGGTGCACCCATGGGCTGAGCCAGGCCCCTTCCCTTGGGCCTGCAGACGCTGCATGGGGCTGGGGTGGTGCTCAGGCTTTCAGGGAGGGGAAGCCCTGGGTCACTTGTCCCCACCGTGGTTGAGCTAGAGGCAGGAAAGGGCTCCTGTAACCGTCTCGGACTTCTCTCCAGCCACCCGGCCCTGGGTCAGCGGTGGGGTCCCTGCCCCGGGGCCTGGAGCGGGGCAGTCATGGACGGCAGTGAACAAGGAGAGCCGTCACCGTCTGTCGGGCAGGGGAGGAGGGCCGAGGGCTGCTCTGCCAGCCCGAGCAGGCAGTGGGTGCTCCATGAGCTGGCGGGCAGTCGCGGACAGGGCAGAGCCTGAAGCCGGAGTTCCGGACAGCCTGGGAGCGAGGAATGGTTTTTGCATTTTTAAAGGGTTGTTAAAAAAAAAGAGAGAGACAGAGACAGAGACAGAGGCCATATGTGGCCTGCAAAGCCTAAAAGATTTATCACTCTTTGGCCTTTTATTGGAAAAGTTTGCAACCTCTAGGTTGGAGGAAGGGACTGTGTGGTCAGGCCAGGGGGGAGTGGGCCTGGGGTGGAGGCCAGCAGCCCTGCAGCTGTGCTCCCTGGCCTGGACACCAGCCCCTCCCCCACCCAGGCCCTGCCCTTCTGGAGGGTCTGGTCTCCTGTAAGAGAACACGCTCCGGGGAGGGGTCAGCACGGGCCGGGAGGGTACAGAGGAAGCACCTTCTGGAAGCCGACCTCCTGCTGGGGCTGAGACCGCTCCGGGTGGCTCTCAGCTGCACAGCCAGTCAGCTGTGGATGGCTGGGCACTGTTGGCCGTGGCCGTGGTTGCCTGGGAGCGAGTGTGGAACCTCGCAGGTTTGTGGCCTGTTCCCCCCCACCTGAAACCTGGAACACGCCTTTAGTTCCAGCCCCCGTGTCTCCTGGAGCGCCGGCCCTAGGACCCCCCGTGAAGCCTCTGGATGTGTTACAGTCACTCCTTCCTGGCTGACGCGTGCCGGGAGTCTGACCACGAAGCCCCCCGTGCTGCAGGCCCGGGGGGACGGGTCAGCCCCAGCCCAGCTGCCACCCGTCCTGCACGCGAAGCCGTCTCGGACGCTCCATACCAGCCCGTCGGCCCCTGACCACCACGGCACAAGCTTCGTCACCACCACCCGGGAGCCCCCAGTCCCTTCAGCCGTGGCGCTGTGTTACCCAGTAGTGAGCCCAAGCTGAGCTCGCCCACTGGCCACCCCCTTTCCTGTGTGCGGAGGCAGGGACCGTGCCACGTGGGATGAACCCGTCCTGGCACTGACCTGAAGCTACACTGCATGTGACAGTTAATGCCACGGCTCTTCCAGAAATGGCTCTAGGTGCCAATTTCCAGCAGGTGGAACCTTGCTGGCTACACCACGGAGGGGGCCCGACAACGCCCCTGTAGCCCGGCCATCGGCTCTCCTTTCGGGTCTGCCTAGGGACCCATGGCCGCGTCTGCCCTGACACCAGCCCCCAAGGGTAGGTGACAGTCCTTGGTCCTCGGGAGCAGTGGCTGGGCGCTGGCCAGGGAGGCAGGAGGGGCTGCGGGGAGGGGCTGCGGGCTGAGCAGACAGGCCTGGGAGAGCACTTTGTAAAGTGACCGGCCGACGCCAGGCATCATCGTTAGCAGAGGCGGCAGGGCTCAAGCTGATGACTTTGCCAGGACGATGCTGAGCGAAGCCACAGACGACCGGGGAGGCCCCGAGGGCAGCGAGGCTGCGGGCCAGCCCGCTCCTGCAGGCGGCACCCCCCCACACGCTGGCCAGGAGGTAAAGCGCCATGTGGCCCAGGTAAAGCTGGGAGGTGCAGACCAGGGCACTCCAGGGCTGGGGGGCCCAAGTCCTAGGTTCCCGGGAGCTCAGGCCGTGGCCTCTGGGCAGGTTCTGCTCCCTGGGACACCCTTGGCAACCCCCTGCCCCCAACGATGCACGTCTGCCCAGAACCCGTGAGTGTGGTTCTCTTGAACGGAGTTAAGACTAGGTCACACGGAGGAGGGTGGGCCCGAGCCCACAACGGGGTCCTCACAAGAGGGCACACACAGAGGAGAGGCCGTGGGAGCCAGGCACAGAGACTGGCTGCATGCCAAGGCTCTCCAAGGACTACACATCCTGCGGGCTCTGGGCCCGGCGGCCTCCACGTGCTCGGCCGCCTTTCCGGGCCTAGCGCTTCTCGGGGCTGGCGTGTCCCCAGGTCACTCTGCAGGACTGGACGTGGCCGTTCTCACCACACTCCACCCCACCCTGGTCAAGCGAGCTGACCACCCTGCAAGGTCCTGAGGCTGCCAGGAAACGCTATGAACTCACAGCAGCTCAAAGCAGGGGACGCTTATCTGCTTGCTGTCCTGCGGGCCACAGTCTGAGCTCCAGGCATCACTGGGCTACGCTCCCTCCAGGGACCCCAGGGGAGGGTCCCTCCTGCCCCTCCTCGCTGCTGGGGTGCCAGGCGTCCCTGGGCCATGTCACTCTACCTCTGCCTCCCTTGTGTCTGTGTCTCAGGGTCCCCTCTGCTGCTTCTCAGACACCGGTGCTGGAGTTGGGGCCCACCTCGATTCAGATCTGCAGGGACCCTCATCCCAACCCAAGGCCCAGGCTGAGCGTCCATGCGGACAGGCCTTCCTGCAGGTCAGAGTCACCTGGGGGGGGGGGGCGTCTCCGCCATCACCCCCCAGACCTGATCTGGGCCTGAGCGGACATGGTCACGGCTCCCAGCGGGTCTCACGTGAGTGACACTCTCACACCCCATGGGCCCGACGGCGCCAGGCCTCCTCCGGCGTCAGGCCTCCTCCGGGCGGCTCGGCCTCTGACCCCTCCTTCTCGCAGTGTGTCCCTGAAGGTGCCAGCAGGATGGGGCTCAGGGCTCCCCGCGGCTCGGCAGAGCTGCGCTTGGTGTAAACCGTCAGGAGTGAGGGGAGCAGATGTCCGGGTATTTGCCCGGGACCCGCCTGGAGAAGCGGACCACGGATGCAGAATCGTGAGAATCCCAACCCCATGGGAGTGGCTGCGGCTTCTTCACCAGAGCAAACCCGCCGGCGTCTGGGCGGGGATGGGCTCTTCAGGCAGCTGATGACGTCTCAGAGACCCTCTAGACGGGTGCGGCAGGCGCGGTGGCTGGGTGTGCACAGGAGGGCAAGGGAAGCACCGAGGGCCATTCAGGGGCCAGCTCCACTGCACGGTGCCCGGCAGGGATGTCTCCGCCTCCCAGGAAGCGGGGACGACGCTGTCACCCCGCTGTTCAGATGTCTCGCCTGCCTCCCCTTCCCACGTGCACTGCGGCTGCCTCTAAGCTCAGGCTGACCG